>NW_020174551.1:2824765-3011843 GCF_003031525.2 Neophocaena asiaeorientalis asiaeorientalis
TGTAGGTGAAACAGCTGCAATGAGAACTACTGCTAAAGGTTATGCGGCCAGACAAATGATAGACCAAGACCCCTGATTATTTTATCCTTCCCCAGAGAAGACTCCTTCCACACATACATATACCTAGAGCAGAGAGAAGAATGCTTGGTGTCCCTATTACATCTTCCCTGTCCTTGCATAAATGAAAGAAACAGTGTCAAATCACCTCCAGTCTCTACTTAATAGAAATGTATGGGAATGGATAGTTTGCCTGTCAGCCTCATTGATCTTCACCTCTAGCATAATGCCAAAAGGGACTCCCCAAAAATGTATACTGAAGAAAAAGAGGAGGCTGGCAAGCCTCGAAACCGAAGTGGCAGATGACAAGTCACTTATCCTCTTTCAAAGAGGCCCAGGCCAGACTGCCTGGTTTTAAATCCCAGCTATGCTGCTTACTAAACTTTGCAGAAGTTACTCAAATATTCTGTGCCTCAGTTTCCTCAACCATAAAAAGGAAATAATAGTACCTACCACATAGAATCGTTGTGACAACTTAAAAGCTATATAAAGGGCCTGACACAGGGCTTAGGAAATGGTAAGCACTTGATAAATGTTATCTGTTGCAATTATAATTATTACCTGTCCCTCACCGGGCATAGCAGGAAGTCTTCTTATTAATGAGAATAGAAATAATGGTTGTAGTAAGGTAGCATCAAATACTGAAACAAACCTTTGTCATTCTTTTGGTTGCCCAGCTCAAAATGCGCTTCCTGAGTCTAGGTGGGAGGCAGAGATGGCCTCTCACTAAGAATCTGATAAAGCCAGATACAGGCTGAATGTTTAGGACTCCGTTGCAGCTAGGGTTTATAGCCTGTGATCCAGGCTTGACCAGTCAGGCACACCCAACCCAGGCCTAGCAACAGGAGCTAGTGATGCCGAGTGGCAGGGGTGTAGGGCACTGACATACAGTATGCCCACTTTTCCCAGAGGTAGCAGCAGTGATGGTCCCAACAGCAGCATTCAAAGCCACCGCTGGCTGTGCAGGATCAGCAGCATCTTCACAGGCTGTGACTGTGGCTGGGTCCTTGTCTGCTGCCAAAGCCCCTGTTCCTGCCTGTTTTCCAAGCCTGTATCTCTATACTCTCCAGAAATCTTTAAATAACCCAGTGTCCTTTTCTGCTTCTATCAGATTAGGTTAATTTTTCTTGGGCTAATTTTCAACCTGCCAGACTGATATGGATTATCAGATCAGATGGTTTAATAAAATATACGTACACTATTTCTACTTTATTTTATTGGCTTATTGATTTGCAGTGTGCTTCTACGTGGCTCCTGTTCAGGGACTGTTTTTCTTGGATGATTTTTGTTTTAGTAGTGCTGAGATGGTAAAGAGGATTGTTCATTCTTATTGTTCTTTGGCAGGAAGCTTTCTTCTTCTCCCTTGCCCTCCTTCCTCTTTTTTGGTGTGTGTTTGGGGTGTGGGTCAGGACATTTAAATTTTAATTGACTGGAATCTACTCCTAGGTAGAGAAAATTAGGTAACTAATGAGTACGAAAATTAAGGAGATGGAGAGGAGCAAAATCAGTGCCCTGTGCAGGAGAGTATCCCAACACAACTGTGAGCTCATTTAATTTATAGATAAGGAGCTTGGAACAAAGAACCCAAAGGTAATGTGTGTTCAAGATACAGCTAACTGTATCTTCACATTCCTAGCCCAGGGCTTCTGGCTCTATCCATTTGCCTCCACCCAAGAGGCAAATGACCTAAAAGCAAGCTGAGGTCAGGTTAAATTCAGCCCAGTCAATTACACTTCTTAGGTTTATGATTTTGTATGATAAGAACTTACATTTTCAAGAGCTTTTTATAATTTACAGGCATTTGGTTCATGAAATTCCCTGAACTGCTCTGAAATAAAGTACATATAATATATATTGAGCATTTAATGTGTCAGGCTGGGTACACAAGATAGAGAGCTAGTTAACCCCTTGATAACCAGAAATTTCTATAATCAATATATTTCATTTTAAACCACTATTATTGAAGTTTTTACTGTAGTATAGACTTATTTTAGCAGGCAGCCAATCAATAAAAACTGTTCTACTTACACAAGACTCACGTGGCTAGATCTCTATGGAGACCAATCTTGAAATATATTTAAGATCTAACTCAAAACCATGTTTTGCATCATTTGTCTAGATTCTGTAAAGTAAAATGGAAAGTTGTGATTCTCAAATGTCACCAAATGAACAAAATATTGACAAGAATATGAAGTTGACTGCATCACTGTATAATTAATTATTAAAACCTAGATTTCACAAGCTATTTTCGTTTTCAGTCTAATGGCATACAAAGAGGAAATTTTATTCTCTTTATAGTTTTTCTAAATTCTTTGTATGGAATATGAAAGTCACTTGTGAAAGGAAACTAAGCTAATTGACCTGTAACATAAAGTGAGTAATATATATTTTTGTGTAGCTCTGAATCACAGAAAATGCCATTCTTGTATATTTAGCTAAAACAAACCATTAGTATAAGACCTAAGTATTAATGAGATCCAGGATTTTCAACGAAATTTCATTGCTGCTTTCCCCTCGAAAAGTTAAAAGAAAAATGGGGAGGGCTTTTAAGTGGAAACTAAATGACGCAGCTGGCATCATAGTGCAAAGATGCAGAAGAACTGGTAAAATGTGGGCGGGCAGTCAGAAACAACAAAAACTTTCCAACAGGCTTCAGGTGGTTGTCAAGCCTTTTAAACATCTGACTGACAAAGGTAGCTTTGTCAAAGGAGCGTTTTCTTTTTCAAAAACATTAGGCGACAGCGCAACAGAACCTGCTCAAAGCCTTGCACCCAGGCTAAGTTGCCCCTGGCTTGCCTGGCCACGTCCCCTTCGAACGCCCGCGGCGAGGTCCCGCCCCTTCCACCTCCCACTTCCTGGTAACCAAGCTGCTTTGCGCCGCCTTCTCGGGACCTGATTGGCTGACGAGGCAACCGCTAACGGCTACGGAGTTTAAACCCAAGCCCTGACCCCAAGCGCCGGGCTCCGGGAGATGAGTGGTGGTCCCACCACGCTGAAAAAGCGGTAAGTCAGTGATCTGTGACATTTGGCGTGGTCTTGCCCTGTCTGGCGGGACCCATGCCCTTCCCGAGCTGAACCTCCCGGCGCTGCCCTCCCGGGTCTATGGTCCGCCGAGCCGCGCGCGGCCCGCGGCCCCGCCCACTCCGCCTCGGGTCTCCCGGCCCCCGGGCCCAGTGCTGGCTCGGATGAGCTTCTTGAGGAAGACCCTGGTTTGGATCTAAGTCACTGCTTCTTGCCCCTGGGATTTGAGCTCTCGGCTCCGTGAGGGGGGCCAGCCGCCAGGCAGAAACCCAGCTCCTGTAGGAAGGAATTTCTGTCTATATGACTGCTCTACTGCTTTTAGAACAGTATCTGGCTCACTGTGAGCGCTCAGTAAATAGGCTGAATGAATGTTAGAGACTGCTTTTTTCAAGTTCTTGGAGGAGCCCTTTCCTTTGGAGTGCTCGATTAAAAGGGAGACTGACTGAAGGTGAAGCGGTGATAGACGACTGGGAAGAACTTAGAACCAGAACTAGGTCTTGACGCACAGGTAGGATTTCGGTAGGCAAATAGGGACTATGAGTTTTCTAGATGAGAAATCCAATTCAGGAGAATTGAATGTGGGATTGAGTAGTTCTGCTTTAGCCGAGATGCTAGCCAGACAAGAGCTACGGAGTAATAATACATAGGTAATGTTAGTGAGCGCTCTGTGCTATGTCCAGTACTAGGCACTGTATATGCGTTGGCTCATTAAGTCCCTACAATGAGATGCTCTGACTTTTTATAATTTTCTAAGTCTGGAAATTGAGACTTGGAGATGCTAGGATCACGTAGCTGTGAAATATTAGAACTGGGGCACCAACACAGTCTAACCACTATTTATAATACAGTCAGCTCTCCTGTCCGACTCTCGGGTTCCGAATCATCTCCTTCAACCAACCGAATCACTGAAGGAAAAAATTGGGGAAAATTCCAGAAAGTTCCAAAAAGCAAAGTTTGACTTGCTAATTGCCGAGCAACTATTTACATAACATTTATATTGCATTTACAACTATTTACATTGTATTAGGTACTATAAGTAATCTAAACTATGCAGAAGGATGTGCCCAGGTTATATGTAAATACTATGCCATTTTATATAACGGACCTGAGCATAGTGGATTTGGGTATCTGTGGGAGTCCTGCAACTAGTACCCTGCAGATAACAAGGAATGACTGTACCTCAATCTCTGTGTGGTAAGTCACCCTGGAATGGGTACTCCAATACAAGGGACCTGAAGCTGAAGAATGCCTGGCATATGTCAGGAGCAGTTAGATCTTGGTGGCCACTGTGGCTTGAGAGTCATGGACTAGGGGGGAGAGAAGGAGGAGTTTAAAGTTACAGAAATGGGAAGAAGAGCAGATGGTGAAGAGTTTTAGATAGTATAGATTAATACACTGTAGTGAGGACAGGAGTGGAAGTAGGGAGGTAAGAGGCTATTGAAATAATTCAGGTGAGACATGTTAGTGCCTTAGTCTAGGTTGGTAGCAGTGGAGATACTGAGAAGTCGTCAGATTCTAAATGCATTGTGAAGGTAAATTGGGATGTGAGAGATTTTTGACTAGAGCAACTGGAAGCATGGAGTTGCCATTAACTGAAGTGGGGAAGGCTCTGAGTGAAGCAGTTTTGGGCAGGTTAAGTTTGATATGCTCTTTCAGTTATCCAAGTGGAATTGTGGAGTAGACAACTATATGAATCCAGGAAAGTTCAGGAAAGAGATGCAGACAGAGGATATAAATTTTGGGGTTCTTGATATCTAGGTAGTATTTTAAGCCATGCCTTAAATACATAAAATACACCAAAAGATTGAGGGTAGATAAAGAGAAGAAATCCAAGGAGAGAACTTATTATAGGTTGGAAGAATCTGTAAAAGAGACTGGAAAGAAGCAGCTAGTTAGCTAGGGAAAAAAAAAACAAAACAAAACCCAGGAGTTTGGTGTTCTGGTAGCTGAGGAAATATTGTTTTTGAGGAGGAAAGAGAAATTAACCACATTAAATGCTGCTCTTAGATCAAGTTAGATGTGGACTGAGAACTGACTGTTAGATTAGCAGTGTGGAGGTCATTAGAAACCTTGGCAAAAGCAGTTTTGTTGGAATTGAGTGAAATAGGTTACAAGAAGATTGGAAACTGAGTATAGGCAATTTTTTAAGGAGTTTTGCTGTAAAGGCTGCAGAGAAATGGAGTGTATGTCCAAGGATGAAGTGGGAACAGTCCCCATAGGATTAGGTACATCTCTTCTGTGCATGTCTCTAAGGTTACACTTCTTACTTTGTATCACAATAGAGTCTGTGCCCACACTGGACTGTGCATTCCATGACTGTGCATTCCTATGCAGCTTTATCCTGTTTTTTGTCCCCAGTGCCTAGCCTAGCTCCTGGCAGGCAGATATAATGATATAGGTTTAAACGAAAAAACAAAGTCATTTACCTTTTTAGGATTCTACTTTTAAACCACTTTTGATTATATTCATACTTTTAGATTTTATATGAAGGGTTCTGCAAATACTTATGTACAAAGTATATTATTTAAGTCATGATTTACTTCTTAGAATGTATTTATCAGTTATCCTTTTTCCCTTTATTAATCAATACTGTGATTTCCTGCTTTCTTTTTTTACTTCAGTGATGGAGTACCCAGTGATGGAAACTGGTTCACTTTTTACCTCAGGAATTAAAAGACATGTGAAAGAGAAAAGAATTTCAAAGGCTGCTAAGTTGAATGTTTCTCTTGCTTCAAAAATCAAAACAAAAATACTAAGTAAGTGTTATTAGTCTTAAAGTATACTCACATTTTTACTTTTTTCTGGAGAATTGATATAGTATTTGATACTTTTTCAAGTATAGAAAATGACTAAAATGACTATTTTGTTAAATGAGACTTTCTCTATTCAATTCTTCCTATCTCCTTCAACTCCTGTTAGTTGGGTAGTTATGATGATTTACTGTCAGTGGTGACAGCTGAATTTTCAGCAGTGAGGCTGGGTGGCCCAAGGCAGCTACCTCCTACACTGCAAAGAAAATACCAACGTGACATTTCTGAAAAAGAGCTGAAAAAAAGTGACGGATTGTCCTTCTGACATGTTGCAGCATTTGGATGATGGGTAATCTAGAGGTGGTTGGCCCAGATAGTGTGCTGTAGTGTGTGATTTTATGTAACCAAAGCATATCATGAGGGCACTGAGCTCTTTGGAGATGGTGTTCATGGATTCTGGAGCTAAGATGTCAGAAGGCAAAAAAAAAAAAAAAAAAAAAAATAAAAAAGCAAAAAAAAAAAAAAAAAAAAGAAAGGGAAACGCCCCAAGATAAATTTTCATTACTTCTGAAAATTATCTCAGTGATTCATTTCCATCTTAGCAGGATTGGGGGAGGTTTCCTGTTGATCAACATGTGTGAAAAGTAATTGTGCCTTGTGAAATACCCTAGCCTCCTGAGTGTCTTTAAATCGTAATGTTGCTCCTACCCAGGTCTCTAGGACCATCTTTTGTATTAGACCACTTTCTATAGTGGCAGTTTCCTATTCTCTTTGGCAGGACCATTGCTCGCCCACTGCTATGAAGGAATACACTGAGTCTGAGGAGTGCAACAGGAAAATGTTATTAACCTTTAGCTTCTGCAAGTCCTAAACTGGTTCTAGTCTATTTCCACTTGATATGTCAAAGGTGGCTGTCTGAATCTACTTTCTTTGTGCCAAAAATAAAGTACTTTTTGGACTCTGTTTTTTTTAGACACCCAAGCTTTCCCTGAGTATTTTAAAATATATTATTAGTATTATAAACTATTATTACCATTACTATTACTATAGCTATTAATACTATTACATAAAAATATATATTACTATTATAAAACATATTACAGGGCTTCCCTGGTGGCGCAGTGGTTGAGAGTCCGCCTGCCAATGCAGGGAACACGGGTTCGTGCCCTGGTCCGGGAAGATCCCACATACCGCAGAATGGCTGGGCCCGTGAGCCATGGCCGCTGAGCCTGGGCGTCTGGAGCCTGTGCTCCACAACGGGAGAGGCCACAACAGTGAGAGGCCCGCGTACCGCAAAAAACAAAAACAACAACAAAAAAAACAACATATTACATATACTATAACTTTAAATCCACGGGATGTGTTATTGAATAGTGGCATGTAAATCAAAATTATGAAAATACAGTTATGCTTTAGGTGTACTAAGGGAACACTATGTGTAACGTGAGTGTTACCAAGGAATTCACAATTAAATTTCTTTTGCTAACAATGGGGAAGCATTCTGATTTAAATTATATTTACATAGTACTTGTAAAGAGAAGTTTAGATTGCAATAGATGCCTAGAAATAAGAGGTAGGATATCTAAGGTGGAGGTAGAAGATCCCACAGGGTTTAGATGATCTGTCCAACATTACAGTAAGTATGCTGCCTTTCTACTTGAGGTTTTGAAAAATGGACTTTGGGAGCATTAATTCAGTTCTGGAGCCACAGAAACTGGCTCTAAAATTTTCACAGATTTGCTACCCTAATTTCTCTAGGACGTCTTTAGTTATAGCTGTGGGATCAGCTTCTCCATTCTACCTCCTAGTCAAAGGTAGGAAGGAAGGCAGAGCAACAAGTATCAAGATTTAGTTTTTGTGACTGATCTAATTATCTAGAATACTGTGTCTATATTAGAGTCCTCTTATTCCTAACTCTGTATTCACAAACATTCTGCATTCCTCACAACTCTTATTCACCTTCTATCTAGCTTTTATTTCTTCAGCTCCAAACTCTGGGTGCATTTTTTTCAAAATTCCATCTGTGTTGTCATGCTTTTCTTTTCTAACTTCAGCTAAAACAAAGTGAAATATGTTTTGTCCAAAGTAGTTTTATTAAGGAATATGAAAATGTATTAAGATGTTCAATATTAACTCTTAAAATTTTTTTACAGATAATTCTTCTATTTTCAAAATTTCTTTAAAGCACAACAACAGGGCATTAGCTCAGGCTCTTAGCAGAGAGAAAGAGAATTCTCGAAGAATTACAACTGAAAAGATGCTATTGCAAAAAGAAGTGGAGAAACTGAATTTTGAGAACACATTTCTTCGTCTAAAGCTAAATAATTTGGTATGGAAACTATACTGTGTTTGAATTCTAAAACTGTATTATTTTAGAAGCTCTAAATGTTTTTCAGACCTGTAATTAATGTAAAAATTTATTGAAAGAGTGTGCCATGTTAATGGACAAACAACAGGGTAATAAAATAGGTGTCTTGAATCTACATTCTAAATGTGTACTTGTGGCTCTGCAAACTAATATAATACCTTGATCAACATTTGATTGCTTATCATAAGCAAAACTTGATACATTAATATATTATAAGATGGGCATAATTCCTCCAGTGAATTGAAAGGAGGGAAGTTCCCTGAGTGTTTGTATTCTCTCTTAATGGCAACATTCCACTGGCTATAAGCCAAGTAGAATGAAGATTGTAGTCCTTGCTTTTCCTTCCAACTTCCAACTTTGTCCACAGCAGGGCAGTAAGAGCCAGTGCTTAGCTAGGTTACAGCTATAGCTATAGCTCTAACTCCAAAATGAGTAGAAATTAATTTAAAATGGAAAAATGACTTACTGTACTTCTTGGAGGTTAAATTCCTGTGGCTGACAAACTGTGTTCAGTTGCCACATGATGTATTATTATTATGAGAAGATTAAAAACTGTAGGAAGGGACTTCCCTGGCGGTTCAGCGGCTAAGACATTGTGCTTCCAATGCAGGGAGCTCGAGTTCGATCCCTGGTCAGGGAACTAAGATCCCACATGCCGCGTGGTGCTGCCAAAAAAAAAAAAGTAGGAAAATTTATGACTGATAGCTCAAAAGCATTCAAAACGTGTGCATATGTGTCTGTGTCTGTGTCTTTTTGAACTATGCAGTGTAGCACCTTTTTAGCCTAATGTGATCTGTTATTTTTTAAGTCTTCTCAACTGATGGTATTTGTAAATGTATGGTATAATAAACTCCAAATCTTAGTTAATTAGAAGGCTCTTTCTTTATTTCAGAATAAGAAGCTTATAGAAATAGAAGCACTCATGAACAATAGCTTGATAACTGCAATTGAAATGAGCACTCTTTCTGAGGTAAGTAGAATTTGTGTCTAAATAGTGTAATATTTTTAGCATTACTGAGGATAATTCAGATTAGTTAAGTAGCATCAAGGTTAGAGATGCGTATCTTAAACTTTGTACCAAGGAATGGAGATAATATTAATTTTAATTGGCTAACACATTATTATTTGATATAATTGGTTATTGAAATTTTTATATAAAAATTAGCTTTCGATTAAAAGTAACACAGGATTAGACAGCTCATGGAACACAAGACAAAACAGACTCAAAAACGTAAAAGATATTAGTAGAAAAGTCATTTCAAATTAGGGAAGAATTTGTATTATTTTTAAAAAGATGGACACAATCGAAAAACTATTGGGGAAAAAAATAGAGGTAGATCCTAGATCCCCATGTTCTTCAAGGGTCAAATGTATATGTAGAAATATTGTATATGCATGAGTATAGACATGTGTATATATTCATAGGCATAGAATAAAGTTTGGGAGGTTATACACCAAAATATTAGTAGTGGTTATCTTTGTATGGCATGATTAAGGAAGAACTGTGTTTGACCTTATCATCACATTATTCTCATTAAACTATTGAAGGCTACACGTAAGAATTGTTCTGTTACTGTTAGTATCTTGTATAATTTGGTACTTTAATGACAAACATGATCTAATGAGATTAGAAATTTCATTCATTTTCATTTTCTTTGTTCTTTTCAAAAATAGTTCCATCAGAGTCCCTTTCTTCTGCCAAGTAGCAAGAAGAAACGGGTTAGTAAACAGTGCAAATTGATGCGTCTTCCATTTGCAAGGTAATTGCTCCAAAACTTGGTTAAATACTGACTGGTGCACTTTTACCTGAATTGGACTTTGAAAAGTTTTTATTTGGTTTGCTTCCTTGAAACAGAAAAACATTTAAAAATAAATAATGAAATACTTGTCAATATTGTACCAGTGAAAGAAATTGAAGATATAATCTAATAGAATTCAGTTTTAAACTTTGAAATAATATTCAGCTTTCCCATAGTTTCTAGAGAAGAAAGTGGCACAGGTAGACCTTGAGTTACATAGGTTTGAATTACACTGGTTCAGAATACTTAGATTTTCATACAACATAATCTGTGTGTGTTATGCAATGTTCTGGTTTCATCAACCTGTAGTTGCCTGTTAAGGTAGAAATGAGATGGTTTGTGGTATCTTGCTACAGGTTGTATTTCCAGGGCTCCAAGGAAACTTACCCATCAATTCAATAACCAAGGTCATCTATAGAATCCTGCTACTCTTCAGTTCTTTCTTTTCCTGCAGGTCACCACTGGCCTCATGTTTTCTGCTGGGTAAATCTGATAACTATTTCTACCTTTATTATCTTGCATACTACTCAGACTTTAAAATAAACTTTCATCATTACTATTCTCCTGACCAAAATTCCCATTTCTTGATTAATTTGATTATAATCTTAGTTAATACTCTATTTCAAACCTATCACTTTTACCGGTTTTTTTTGTTTGTTTGTTTTTTGCGGTACGCGGGCCTCTCACGGTTGTGGCCTCTCCCGTTGCGGAGCACAGGCTCCGGATGCGCAGGCTCAGCGGCCATGGCTCACGGGCCCAGCCGCTCCGCGGCATGTAGGATCCTCCCAGACCAAGGCACGAACCCGCGTCCCCTGCATCGGCAGGCGGACTCTCAACCACTGCGCCACCAGGGAAGCCCAAACCTATCACTTTTAAAGACAGTTACTGAGGTCCAGAGAGGTAAAATGACTCAATGAATTAATAGCATTGATCAGAATTGTCTTGTCTCTTTTAGACAGTGTTCTTTCTGTTACATAAATTATAGGTTTAATGCAGTTTTTTAAGTGTACAAAGTGCACTTATGTATTGAAGTGGTATCTGTACTATAGTAAAAAAAAAATTCTTATATCCACTGTGTCATTTTCTATTCATTCCAGTTTGTTCCATTGTTTTGTCTGTTCTATACTGGCGCCACATTGCACCTGTACATTTTAATTAATATAGTTTTAAAATAGTACATTTTGTTGTCTTGTAGGTGCTCAGGTTTTTTTCAAGAAAATCTTGGCCATCATTATGCATGCATTATTTCATGTAAATGTATGAATCAAGTGTTAACTTGCCCTCCCGAAAATTTTATTGTGTTTTTTTAAGTAAACTTTTTTTTTTTTGCGGTACGCGGGGCTCTCACTGTTGTGGCCTCTCTCGTTGCGGAGCGCAGGCTCAGCAGCCATGGCTCACGGGCCCAGCCGCTCCACGGCATGTGGGATCCTCCCGGACCGGGGCACGACCCCGTGTCCCCTGCATTGACAGGCAGACTTTCAACCACTGCACCACCAGGGAAGCCCTTAAGTAAACTTTTGTTTGAAGTATAATGTACATTTTAGAAAAGTGCAAAAATCTTTAGAGAATGGTGAATTTTCACAGTGAACACTATATGGTATAGCCAATACCCAGACCAAGAAACAGATTATTACCAGTACCTCAGATAGCCTTGTGCCCCTTGCCAGTCACTACTCATCACCCACCCGAGGATAAATATTATCCTGACTACTAACATTGTAGATTGATTAATTTTGCCTAGTTTTGAGTTTCCTTTAATGAAATCATACAGGATGTATGATTCTGGTCTCTGGCTTCTGTAGCTCAACATTGTGTTCGTGAGATTTCGTCCATATTGTCCTATGTAGTTGTAGATCAGTCATTCTCATTGCTGTATAGTATTCCATTGTATATATTCCATAATTTATCCATTCTTCTGTTTTTAGTTTTTTTGCTAGGTTTGGTCTATTATAAATAATTCTACCTTGTATCTGCCTTTTGATTAATATATGTATACATTTCTGTTGGGTATATACTTAGGAGTAGAATTGCTGGGTTTACATGTATTTGGCTTTGGAAGGAACTGCTAAACAGTTTTCTAAAGGGATTATGCCAGTTTACATTTCTAACAGCAATGTATGAGAATTCCTGTTGTTATGTATCTCCAACAACACTTGTTACTGTCTGTCTTTCTCATTTTAGCCACATGGGGTGTAGAAGTATTACACTGAAGTTTTAATTTCCCGATACTTAATGAAGTAAGGCATCTGTTTATATGTTTATTTTCTTTCTATCAGGTTATCTTTTTTTTTTTTCTGCAGATTTGTAGGAGTTCTTTCTATACATTGTGTATAAATTCTTTGTGCATACAATTGTCTGTTACTCTGTGGCTTGCCTCTTTGCTCTCTTAATGGTATCTTTGGATGAACCCAATTTATATATCTATTTGTCCCCCTCCCTCTTATGGTTATGCTTTCTGTGTCTTTTAAGAAAGCCTTTACCAATTGCAAGGTCATGACGTGTTCTCCTATGTATGTTTTCTTTTAAAAGCTTTATTATTTTCCCTTTCATGTTTAGATCTTCAGTCTACCTAGAATTTTGGGTATGATGTGAGAGAAGAGTCATTTATTTTTTTAGTGTGGAAATCCTGTTGACCTTGAACCATTTATTGAAAAGACCATCCTTTCCCCACCTTATTGCAGTGTCATCTGTATAAAAAATCAAGTGACTGGATATGTATGGGTCTATTTCTGAACTCTCTATTCTATTACATGAGTCTTTTTGTCAAAACCACACTATCTTAATTACTAACTTTATAGTAAGTCTCGATATTTGATAGTTTGAATCTCTATTTTAGTTATTTATGCTTTAAGAATATATATTAATTGGCCATTCTTGGCCTTTTGCATTTCCATGTGAATTTTAGAATCAGCTTGTCAGTTTACATACACACACACCTGGAATTTTGATTGGGATTATGTAGAATATAGTTCAGTTTGGGGAAAATTGACACTTTATAAAATTGAGTATTTCTTCCATGACCATGGTATATCACTCTGTTTTTTAGATATTATGTATGTAGTTTCAGAGCTTTTAGAATACAGTTATTGCACATCTTACATTTATTCCTACTTATTTGATGTTTTTAGTGTTATTCTTGATAGTTTTCAAATTTTCTTTTTGATGATAGTATATAGAAATACAACTAATTTTTGAATATTAACCTTGTTTACATTGACATTGCTATTAATTTTAATAATTTATCCATAGTTTTAAAAAATTTTATATTAATAGAATTTTATTATTTGTAAATAAGAACAGTTTTCCCTTCATCTGCCTCTCCAGTTTATAGGCCTTTTATCTTTTGTTTCTTACCTTGTTGGACTGATTATTTCTTGTTCAGTAATGAATAAAAGTACTAACAGTGGGTATTCTTATTGTATTCCCATTATTTAATATGTTTGCTCTTAGGTTTTTATAGATTCTCCTTATCAGATTAAAGTAGTTCCATTGTACTCCTAGTTTGCTAAGAGTTTTTTCATCAATGGCTGTTGGATTTTATCAAATGCTTTTTCTGTCACTATTGAGAAGATAATATTTTTCTCTTTTTTTTCTATTAATGTAATGAATTTTTTATATTTTTTCTACTAAGGTAATGAATTATAATTGATATTTTTAATGTTAAATCACTTACAATCCTGAAATGAATTCCTCCTGATGATATATCCCTTTGATATATATCACTAAGTTTATTTTGCTAATCCTTTAAAGGATTTTTGCATGTATTTTAATAATGAAGGTGATGTATAATTTTCCTTTATTATAATATATTTTGTCAAGTTTTGATATTTATATTATGCTGGTGAAAGTAAATGAATTGATAAATACCCCTCTTTCTATTTTCGGGAAGTATTTGAGTAAAAAATTTTTTTTCTTTAAATATTTGGGAGAAGTTATCTGGACCTGAAGTTTTTTTATGGAAACATTTTTGATAACATCCCATTTTAATAGATGTAAGAACATTCAGCTATTTCTTCTTTTGTCAGGTTTGTTAATTTTTAAAAAGATTTGTCCATTTCATTTAAAATATCAAATTATTGGCATATAATCGTTCAGAACAGCTTTAGTTACATGTTTAATGTCTGCTGTAGGGTACATAATGATGTTCTCTTTCAATATTGGCTATTTGTTTTTTCTCACTTTTTTCTTGACTAGTTTTGCCCTAGAGATTTATCAATGTTGTCATCTTTGCAAAGATGAATCATCTTTGGGGTTATGTTGATCGTTCTTTTAGTATATTTATTTTCTATTGCATTTATTCTGCTTATTATCTCTTTTCTTTTTTTAATTTTATTGAAGTATAGTTGATTTACTGTGTTGTGTTTATCTTTTCAATTTAAAAGTTTTATTATTACTGTAATTATTTGTTTCTTAAAATGGTTTAGATTATTGTTTTTAAATTAAGCCTTCTCAAAAATATGAAGTTGTTGGGGTATAGCTGCCTACATTTAAGGCTATTTTTCTCCTTCAGCTGCATCCCACATTTTTTGATAAGCTGTATCCTTATTATCATTTATTTCAAAGTAGTTATTACCTTCAGTTCAGATACATTGTTTGACTCATGGATCATTTACAAGATTATTTAATCTCCAAGCAGCTGGGTGTTTTCTTCTAATTACTTTTTGTTGGTTTCTAATTTAATTCCTTTGTGATTACAGAATATAGTTCAAGTGATTTTAGTCGTTTTAAATTTATTGAGACTTGCATTAGAACACAGCTTGGTCTAATTTGGTAAATATTTTTGGTACACATGGAAAGAATGTGTATTTTGTGGCTGTTGGATGCAGTATTTTATATATGTCAATTATGTCAGGTTTGCTGATTATATTGTTCAGACTTTCCATATCTTCCCTGCTTCTCTTGTCTATCAGCTGTTGAGAGAAGTGCATTAAAGTCTACCACTGTGATTATGGATTTATCTATTTCTCCTTTTAGTTCTGTCAGTTTTCTGCTTTATATATGTTAAAGTTGTTACTAGATGCATATAAATTTAGGATTGATTTGTTTTCCTGTTAAATTGTTTTATCAATATGAAATATTTCTGGAAATGATACTGCTTTAAAGTCTACTTGTCTGATATAACATTGCCATGGTATGTCCTTTTCTATACTTTCAAACTCTCTGTTATATTTAAAATGCATGTAGGTTTACCTTTTTAAAAAAATGAATTTAATGTAATATCATCTCTTTTAATTAGAATAGCTGTTATGTTTACATTTAATATAATTCCTGAGAGTTGGGTTTATATCTGCCATCTAGTTATTTTCTGTTTGAGCCACCTGTTTTATGTTCCTTTTCTCTCTCCTTTCTTTATTTCATTTGAAATAAAACATTTTTCATAATTTAATTTTCCTTGTCTGTTAACTTCTATTCCTTTATGATGACCCTAATGATAGCAACACTCATCCTTGATTTATTATATCATAAAATAAATAAATAAATAAAACATTTTTCATAATTTAATTTGAAATAAAACATTTTTCATAATTTAATTTTCCTTGTCTGTTAACTTCTATTCCTTTATGATGACCCTAATGATAGCAACACTCATCCTTGATTTATTATACTCTAATACTGATTATTATATTAACATTCCTCAGTAATGCTAGCATCTTTGAACACTTTGACTCGACATTCCTGTGTCCTGCCTTTATGTTATTATTATGTATTTTCATTCTGCATATATTTTAATCCCACAAATTAACTACTTTCACTGTTTTGTGTAGTCAATATTCATTTCCGATTTCTTCATATTGCTTCCTGCATTTTTTAATTGTATGCTCCTTTTTAATTGTATTTTATTTTTTGTTTTTCCAGCTTTATTGAGGTAAAATTCACAAATAAACTTCTTGCATTTTATTTCCTTCTGAAATAATTTTCCTTCTGCCTGAAGAAATCCTTTATTATTTAGTTCAGGTACTAGCAATGCATCCGCTCAGCTTTTATTTTTCTGGAAACATATTTATATCACCTTCATTTTTAAAGATTATGTTTGCAATGATAAAACTTTAGGTTATTAAATTTTAGCAATTTAAAGGTATCATTTCATTGTCTTCTGTCTTTACTGTTGAAAAGTTGGCACTGTTTCTACAAGTTGAGGAAGTTCCTTTTTATTCTGGTTTGCTGAGAGTTTTAATAATGAATTTGTATTGAATTTTGTCAAATTTGTTTTTTCTGTATCTGTGGAGAGAATCATAACTTTTCTCCTTTGTTCTATTAATGTGACTTTGATTTGTTTAATGTTAAACCAACTTTACATTCCTAGAATAAATTCCACTTGGTCATGGTGTATAATAATGGTGTAGTATTATTTCTATGTGTTGCTGGATTTGATTTGCTAATAATTACTTAAAGAATTTTGTGCTTATTTTCATAAGGAATATTGGTCTATAATTTTCTTATTATATATTTGATAGGGTTTGATAATGGTTATGCTGGCTTTGTAAAATGAGATAAGAAGCATTCCCTCTTCCTCCATTTTCTGAAAAAAATTGTACAATTGGTATTTCTTCCTTAAGTATTTGAGAGAATTCATAAGAGAAGTCGGTCTGGAGTTTTTAATTATTAATTTCATTTCTTAGATAGATATGGAGGGCTTTTCAGATTTTCTGTTCTTTTCAGGTCAACTTAGAAAATATTTGTCTTTTTAGAAAAGTATCCATTTCATCTAGACAGTAAAGTTTGATCAAACTAGTTAGAGTATTGTCAATTTTACGGATGTCTTAAAAAAACTCAGCTTTTGGTTTCATTGATTTTTTTTTTCTCAATTTTTTTTCGGTTTCATATTTCTTTGGTGTCTGCACCTTATTATTTCCTTTTTTCTACTTATTTTTTTAAAAATGAGATATAGTTCACATAACATAAAATTTCTCATTAATATGAAGTTTATTTTTTAAAGTATACAATGCAGTGGTTTTTAATATATTTACAAAGTTGTGCAACATTCACCACTTTCCAATTCCAGGATATTTTCATCACTCCAAAAAGAAAACCTATATCCATTAGTAGTCATTTCTCATCTCTTCTTCCCCAGCCCACAGCAACCACTAATCCACTTTCTGTCTCTATGGATTGCCTATTTTGGACATTTCATATGAATGGAATCACACAGTATGTCCCCTTTTGTGTCTGGCTTCTTTCACTTGGCATAACATTTTCAAGTTTCATCCATATTATAGCACGTATTAGTATTTCATTCCTTTTAATGACCGGTTAATATTCTGTGGTACGGATAAACTACATTTTGTTTATCCATTTATCTGTTAATGAGCATTTGTGCTCTTTCCACTTTTAGGCTGTGAATGAGTAATGGTACTATGAATATCCATATAAAAGTTGTTGTGTGGACATATTTTTCACTTTCTTGGGTGCGCCCTTACCAGTGGAATTGCTGGATCATATAACTCTATGTTTAACTTTTGGAAGAATTGGCAAACTGTTTTCCAAAGGTGCTGTACTGTTTTACATTCCCACCAGCAAAGTATTAGGGTTCCAATTTCTCCATATCCTCACTAACACTTGTTATTACCTATCCTTTTGATTATAGCCATCCTAGTGGATATGAAGTGGTATCTCACTGTGGTTTTGATTTGGATTTTTTGGGTGACTAATGATACTGAGCATGTTTTCATGTGCTTATTGGCCATTTATTTATTTGGATCATTCTCTGTTGATTATCTTTTCTCTTGAGTTTGAATCGTGTTTTTCTGTTGCTTCATATATTGAATAATATTGGATTGTACCCCTGACATTGTGACTCCTATGTTGTAGAAAATCTGGATTCAGGTATATTCCTCCAACAAGTTTGATGTTTTATTTTAGTAGATAAGTTACCTTATCTGAACTCAGACTTGTTATTACTTCCCTGTGATGAACAGCATATGAAATCTCATTTCAGTTCTATAATCCTTAGCTGGGCCGCTTGGAATCTTTCTCATATATGTGATTCAGGAATGAGCTAGAGATTTGGAGAGAGTTTATGCACAAAATTTGGGGCTTCCCTGTCTACTTTTCCTGTTATTTCTCCCATCACACACACTTTACAGCAGTTGTAGTTGCCCTGAATTCTGACCTTGAACTAATAATAATAAGACTGGATTTCTAACTTCTAGAAAAGGTCACACTGACTGAGGTTTGTAAACAGTGAGAAGCTCACCCTTTTTCTAAGTGCCAACCCCTCTTCTGTATCTAGTTGCTTTTTATTCACTCTCCAGTGACTTTGGGTAGTTGTTTTTTTTATACTTTGTCCAGAATTTATATTCATTATGTTTGATAAGGTTGATTCAATAGTAGCTATTTGGCCATTACCTGAAGCAGAACCTCTCCTCTGTAAAATAAACAATTTTTGCTAACCTGTTTCTTCAAGTGGTATAGACATTTCTTCCCAATGGCTATTCTACTGATAGGTGCCTTTAAATTTTTAACAAATATTTTCTAGTATTTATTTTTATCATTATCAATAATTTTTAAATATCTATGATTTGTTTGGCATACAAAGCAAAATCCTTATCATTGGAGCATATTACTCTTTCTTCTTTGAATTCAAAAAGGTCATTTTGTCTATTTCCATAGATTTCTTTTTCCCCCCATAGATTTAACTACTCTAGGAATATGGCTTTAGTTTACATGGATACCTTTTGGAAACATAGCAGACTTTATTACACACAAAACTTTACGTACAAGTTGCACTTGTTTGAAACCAGAGGAAGAGTTTTGGGTTTTCCATAGAGTTAATTACAGGAAAATTATAACTCTTATACACGAATATTTATAAGTATGTTTGAACTTTATTCATTTCATTAATTTTATTGTCCTAATAGCTCAACCAGTGATTATATCATTTATCTCCTTTTGGAGTCACTGGAGATAAGGGGATAAGAAACATTCCTGTTTTACTCCTCTGTACTATTAGAAACTACCTATTTCCTACCTTCATTGAACACAAAATGGTATCATTGAACACAAAATGGTATCAGGGTGGGTTTGTGGTTGGATCTTAAATAAATGGAATATAGAAAGAACTATCCATGTAATTTTCTAAATAATTTTTGTAAAATACAAAATTCCTCATTCATTCTTACTTGCTCTTAGGGTTCCATTAACTTCAAATGATGATGATGATGAAGATAAAGAAAAAAAGCAGTGTGACAATATCATGTCAAAGACATCACCTGATAGCCCCTCTTTGGTATCAACTCAGCATAACTTGGAATTGTTATTTCTTAAAGAAAATGATCAGAATGTTTGTGGTGTAAATGATTCCAAACACATTTCTTCTATTGTTGATATACTTCCCAAAGGTGAGATTTTTTTTTTTTTAATTCATTTTGAGTGTCAGTATTAAATAGTTAACATTCATTGGATTTTCTTCTTGGGGGCCATCATGTATAAACAGTTAATAAGTTAGACTTCTTATGTTACAGATTTCCTAACTTCTACTATTTAAAATTTCTGGTGAAAAAATTAGTTTAAAGGTAAATATGCCAGGACTTCCTTGGTGGTACAGTGGTTAAGAATCTGCCTGCCAATGCAGGGGACATGGGTTCAGTCCCTGGTCCAGGAAGATCCCACATGCCATGGAGCAACTAAGCCCATGCACCACAACTGCTGAGCCTGCGCTCTAGAGCCCGTGAGCCACAACTACTGAGCCCGTGTGCCACAGCTACTGAAGCCTGTGTGCCTAAAGCCTGTGCTCCACAATAAGAGAAGCCACTGCAATGAGAAACCCATGCACCACAATGAAGAGAAGCCCCCGCTCGCCACAACTAGAGAAAGCCCACGCGCAGCAATGAAGACCCAGTGCAGCCAAAAAAAGTAAATATGCCAACAAATGTCAGGTCTACAGTGGCCTAATACTACTACTCTGGAAACAGTATTTAGAAGTGAGCTGGCCTAAAGAGCTTTTCTTGGTATCTTAGCTTATGAATTGAAAGACATGATATATTATTTAGTTATATCTTCTCTTTTTCAGAGATATAAAAATTGAGGTTCTTGATACATGTAGTGACTTTTTCAAGATCATAACCAATTGGTGATAAAGCAAGAACTTGAGCCTAGGTGATGGTTGAGCAAGAAAAAATGATGACACTTAAATTTTAATTATATGGTATTTTGAAATAATAATCCTGTGGTGTAGTCTGGTTTATATATTTGACATAGAATTTCAGATTGGGATATGGAACCATAACTGTATTGAATTTGGAGTTTGAATTATTTTTCCTTTCTAAAAGGTATATGAATGTGTGTATGCAATTTTTATAAACTTTAGCTACCTGCTGATAACATTTTGATAGTAATCCTTATCAGAGTTATCACTGTTACTTGGGTTCATTTCCCAGATTCCTCTCACTTAGAAACATATGTTAATGTTAATGGCTCTATTGTTGGCTATTCTCCACTCTACTGCTGAGGCCAAGGCAGAGTGAATTCCCAGTATATATTTTCTGTAGATAGAAATGTAAAATGTGACTTATGACTACTCCATTCATTTCTACTTTATTTATTTGTTAAATATTTTTTTATTTTTGGCTGTGTCGGGCCTTAGTTGTGGCACGTGGGATCTTCATTGCGACATGTGGGATCCTCTGCTGTGGCACGCGGGCTTCTCTCTAGTTGTGGCACACAGGCTCCAGAGCACGTGGGCTGTGTAGTTGTGGCATGTGGGCTCTGTAGTTGGCAGCATGTGGGCTCTCTAGTTGTGGCCCACTTGCTCAGTAGTTTCAGCGCAGGGGGTTAGTTGCTCCACGGCATGTGGGATCTTAGTTCTCTGACCAGGGATTGAACTCTCATCCCCTGCATTGAAAGGCAGATTCTTAACCACTGGACCACCAGGGAAGTCCTCTCCTTTATTTTTTATCAGCATAGATTCTTCACAATATTAGTATCTGAACAGAACACATTGTCAGAAATCCTTTCCCTGAAACAGTTTGATTCCTAATCTCATTTGTTTAAAATAATAAATTCCTTGTTACTACTTATTTCTGAATTTTGTTTCCCTTTATTTTATAGAAAGCCATTCCCACTCAGACCAAAGTTCCGGGAGTTCTCTAATGAGTGAGATGAAAAATGCCCAGTCAATGAGCCACAGAAAGAAGTCATCTCCTAGTAATGTGACTAAAAGGAAAAAACGTGTATCATCTTGGGAATCAAATAATCCTGCAGACACTCCCTGTGTAACAGATTTGGATCAACAACAGATTTCAAGTCCAATATTAAATTGGAATAATGAAATAAAAGATTGTACTAACGAAGCAAATACTAAAATGCAAAGAAACATAATGTGCCTTCCTGCCTCATCTGAGTCTGCAAGTGAACCTACTGCAGAGGGCCTGAATCCAGTTCAGGGTAATGATGACTTTCAATTGCAAAAAACTGTGTATGATGGTGACATGGATTTAACTGCTAGTGAAGTAAGCAAAATTGTTACAGTTTCAACAGGCACTAAAAATAAAAGAGATAATAAAAAACCAAATGATTGTGGAATGAAAACTTTCAGAAAAGTGAAAGATCCAAGCTCTGAAAAAAAGAGAGAAAGATCAAAGAGACAATTTAAAAATAGTTCAGATGTGAATATTGAGGACAAGATCAAAAATGGACCGGAAAGAAGATCTGTTGTCCTGGATGGCAAAGAGGATTCAGAAGAACCAAATTTTATTTTCAGTACTGAACAGCTGACTCAGTTGAACATGCCGAAGAAAATAACCCTTCACAATGGCTTTGATCAGGATGACAGACCAAGTACACAGTGTAACAAAAAGAGGAAAATAATTCATGTAACAGATGATCAAGAGGAAATATACTCTTTCTCCCAAAGTTCAGATAAATTCGAGCAGGACAGTAAATTTGATATGGGTCCTAGTTCTCTAGCTTATAAGAAAAGTAAAACTTCTAGACAGACATTTGTGATTCATACATTAGAAAAAGATAACTTATTCCCAAACCAAAAGGTTAAAGAAACCACCTCTGAAAACCTAGGAGTCACAAGTGAATTTCAAACAGTTTATCTTTCCAGCAAAGATAATGGAAAGTTATGTGATTATGAGACCCAAAATATGTTAGATTTGAAAAAGCATGTCACTGATAGGCAACCCACTCAGCAAAATGAACCAAAAATAAATAAGAAGCTTAGGCAGAAAATAAATCGGAAGACAGAAATAATTTCTGAAATGAACCAAATACTTGGGGATAATGCCAAAGATGTGCAAGGCCCAGAAAAAGGTAACTTTTCCTTCCAAACCCGAGAGGATAAAGAAATCATCTCTGGAAACCTAGAAGTTTCAAATGAATTTCAAAAATCTGGTGTTTCCACTAGCAATAATGGAAACCTGTGTGATTGTGAGACCCAGAATGTATTGGGTCTGCAAAAGCAGATCACTGACGTGTACCCTGTTCAGCAGAATGAATCAAAAATTAATAAGAATCTTAGGCAGAAAATAAATCGGAAGACAGAAATAATTTCCGAAGTGAATGTTTTAGATAATAACAGAAGTGGGTATTGCCCAGAAAAGGGTAACTCTTTCTTCCTAACCCAGGATAAAGAAGTTATCTCTGAAAACCTAGAAGGTACAAGTGCGTTTCAAACACCTGCTCTTGCTTCCAAAGATAGTAGAAACCTGTATGATTATGACACTCAAAATGTTTTGGGGGTGAAAAAGCATGTTTATGATATACAACCTGCTTGTCAAAATGAATCAAAAATAGATAAGAAGCTTAGGCAAAAGGTATGTCGGAAGACAGAAATCATTTCTGATATCAACCAAATATATAAGAATCACGACAAAGGAATGCATGACCCAGAAAAAGGTAACTTATTTTCTCTAACCCAGAAAGATAAAGAAATCATCCCTGAAAACCTAGAAGATGCAAATGAGTTTCAGATAGCTGATCCTTCCCTCAGAGGTAATAGGAATCCATGTGATTATGAGACTCAAAACCTTTTAGGTGTGAAAAAGCATGCTACTGATACTGGGAAGCAAAATGAATCAAAAATAAATGAGAATCTCAGGCAGAAAGTAAGTCGGAAGACAGAAATAATTTTGGAAATGAACCAAAAAAATGAAGTTAACGACAAAGGTATACATGACACAGTAAAAGGTGCCTTCTTCTCCCTAACCCCAAAGGATAAAGAAACCATTTCTGAAAACCTAGAAGTCACAAATGAATTTCAAACCATTTATCTTCCCACCAAAAATAATAGAAATTTATATAAGACCCAGAATATGTTGGATTTGAAAAAGCATGTCACTGATAAGCAACCCACTCAGCAGAATGAATCAAAAATAAATAAGCTTAGGCAGAAAGTAAATCGGAAGACAGAAAGAATTTCTGAAATGTACCAGATATATGAGGATAATGATAAAGATGTACATGGCCAAGAAAGCTATACAAAAGATCTTAATTTTAAAATAAATAAATCTAAACAAAGACTTGAAGGCCAAGGTATTAGTGGATACTGTATGGAAGTCAACAGTAATGAAAAAGAAAATTGTGGTCAAATTTCAAATCCTTACAAACCAGTTAAAAAGCATGGGGAAGAATCATCAGGCAAGGCAAAGAACATTTTGGCAAAAGGTAACAACAAACCTATTTTGCACTTGACAGGTTCTTCACAGACGTCTGTCTCCTTAGAACTAGGTTTAAAACACACTACTGATGAGACAGATTCTGACCCTGGAAACCAAATGGAACTACGTAAGAATCCAAAGCAAAGCACTACAACGCTGAATAAAAAGAGAGATATCCCCTTCATGGAAGTGACAAAGGAAGGAGAGTGCCAGGTCAAAAAAATAAATAAAATGACATCCAAATCAAACAAAAGGAAGACCTTCGTAGATCCTTCTCCAGATAGTCATGAACTAATGGAGATAATAGCTGACACCATTCAGGGAATATCAGTTGAATCTGAATGTGCTGTTAAGGAAAAAAAATTGGAAAATGAGGAAATTGTCAAAATTAAGCCAGACTTTCACACAAAAATGTTGAAATCTGTATCTCAGATATGTTCACCTAACAGACAAGATTCTTCCTTTAACAGTGTTCCTGACAGTTCAAAACCTTTGAGTATTTCTTCTAGTAAAAATCTGAAAGGAAATTTTGCTCTGGAGAGCTCACCCGTCTTTCAAATAAATGATGATGTGCATGAGAAGATGAAAAAGATGAATTTTAAAGTCAACCAAAGAACACAAAGATCAGAAATAGGTATGTCCATACCTGAAGTGATCAAGTTTCAAAATTCTATATATTTTTTCATTTAACCAGTAAAGCCTTTCCTGTTATAACATTTTTATGGAATTTTAAAACAATGTATAATTGTGTAGCCCGATCTGTAGAAGCAATATGGAGGAATTTAAAGAAAGTTTAATACTTTGAGAAGATAACAGTGAGAGTGGCTTGGACATTTATACACTAAAAAATGTATTTGGCCTTTAGCACAAAGTTGTCTGATAATGACATTAGGCAGATAATTTCATTTTTCATATTTTTGAAGGAAATTGGCTATTTTAAATGTATATAATAATGAATTGCCCTGGTTTGATTTTACCAAAGACAATTGCAAATTTCTTAAGGTTGGGACTCTCTCCAATAGCATATATTTAATATGATGAAAACTTATTCTAGGTATTTTAGAAGATTAAAAAATAATGCCAACTCCCTTTCCTCAGAGTACATGTATGGAAAAGTAACAGGTACAGTGTTTAAATATGGCAAATGCTTTAATAAAACCACACATGTTAAGGGATATAATGACGGGGAATAATTTTGGCTAGAGGAATCTGCAGAGGCATCATCAAATAGATAGCATTTTAAGCCCTAAAGCATAGGTAGGATTTTTACCTTTAGTGTTTATTTCTTATTTTCCCCAGTTATTAAAATAATACTCACTCATTGCAGAAAATTGAAAGTAGAGAATCAGAAAATAGTAGAAAAAACCATCACCCAGAAGAACTGCAGTCAACATTTTGGCATATGCATGCAGGCTTGAATCTATGTATTTTAAAATATATACTTGAAATCATACTATATATAACATTACTTACCTCACTTTTTCCCCTTAACATTGACATTCTTTTGTTATTAGCAATTTTGCAACATTAGACATTCCCATATCAATTAAAGTTTTCTACTGGGAGCCTAACATTTCAATGTATGTATGTAGAACACTAGGATTTTTATGGATAAGACTTCATGTAAAGGGAATACTGACGCAAAAGGAGTGCCAAGGTCTAGAGTTGCAGGACATTTTAGAGACTGGTGAGCTGTCTTTCATCTCTGTTCCTCATGGTGCCTTTCATAACTTGAGCAGTCGATGACAAATGTTGAATGAATGTGCAGTAATTTGCGTGATTCGGTGACTAGAGTTGAATTCATGAAGAATTTCTGTCAGCCTAAATGTGATTTCAGAATAAAAATATTGCAGGCTACTACTTTGCTAGTTTGTCTTAAATGGTAGGTCTCTTTTCCTCTCATTATTGCTAGAAAAAAACTGATTTACAGATAATTTCAGTGCTACTTTCGTAAAATTTAAAGTTATAACTTGATTATTAAGTTTAAAAATTTGCTACCAATAATTTACAAACCAGTAAATATCCTATGTGTAGTTCCATATCTCTATATATACTGTTAAAAATATTTTTGAAAACAATACTCTTTTCAGGTGTTAGAATGCTACAGGACTTGACAAATACTGGTTTTGTTTCAAATAACACTGCTAAATCTGAAAACAAGTTAGAAGATCTATCTTCGGAGCTGTCAAGCCGAAGAAGAAGGTGTACTCCTCTCTCTTTAAAAGAGCCAAGTCTCAAAGGGTGAGTATTCAATGACATAAAAGCGATTTCAGTGCAGTACTGTAAAATACGTGCTTTCAAAAAGATTCCTGCCTGAATTAGTATTTGAACACTTCTGAGTATCAGTGAAGCATGTATTGTTGACACGTAACAACCACAGTATGATCTGGGTAAGATGTGAAGAAATGTCTTCTTTTATTCTTTGAACAGGCTTAAAAGGTTTTTTTTGTTGCCTATAATTTGCAAACCTCATTATTTTTTACCCCCATTTATTGATTCAGAGTGTTTATATGTCCTTTGGTCTCAAAGAATAATAGTCCTTTTTCTTTTTTTTTTAAACCTCAAACATATACCCCCAAAGAGGGAATAGTACTCCCCCCACCATTTATCCATCCCTCAGCTTTGAGAGTTATCAATATTTTGCCATATTTACTTCCACTATCCGTTTTTTGTTGTTGTATCTTTAAAGCAAATCCCTAATATTGAGTTATTTAATTCCTAAAACACTTCTGTATATATCTCTAGAATATAAAAACTTAACAAAACTGGACAACAATGATCACAACTAACAAAATTATCAATAATTCCTCACTGTCATCTAATAGCAAATCCCAATTCACATTTCCTTGATTATCTCAAAAAATGTCCAAATGCCTTTTACATATGTCTTATTCAGAATCTTATTTTTCCAAGGATAAATGAAGTTGCTATTTCAGAGAACCTGATCATATTTGGGATGGTATTTCCAAAAGGATAGAGAGAAATATCCTCAAATTTTCTCTTTGCATTTGTTTCAGTGTTCTGTATGCTTGTTCAGTGTTCAGTGTGCTTCTGTAAAATTAAAGACATTGATCGTTTTTGACAGGTATTTTAAAACAATAACCAGCAGGTGGCAGCAATGCAAGAGAGGGTGCAAGAGAAGCCAGTTAACCAAGGGCTTTTTTAAAAAACAGCTTTATTGAACTATAGTTCACATATCGTATGTTTCACCCATTTAAATTGTACAATTCAGTGGGTTTTAGTAGATTCACAGATACGCACACCATCACCACAGTCAATTTAAGGACGTTTCTTCATTTCAAAAAGAAACCCCATGCCCTTTAGCTGTCACTCCTGTATCTCCCAGCCCTAGACAACCAACCCATCACCTACTTTCTGTCTCTATAGACATCCTCTTCAGACATTTCATATGAATGAAATCATATAATATGTGGTCTTTGTGACTGGCTTCTTTCACTTAGCATAATGTTTTCAAGGTTCATCCCTGTTGTAGCATGAATGAGTAGTATTTCATTCCTTTTTTATGACTAAGTAAAATATTCTATTGTATATATACACCACATTTTATTTATCCGTTTGTCTTTTGATGATCATTTAGTTGTTTCCACCTTTTGGCTATTATAAATAATGCTCCTATAAACATTTGTGAGTTTTTTTGTGTACATACGTTTTCATTTCTCTTGGGTATTTGCCTAGTCGTGGAACTGCTGAGTCATATGTTAGCTATGTTTAATCGTTTGAGGAACTGCTAGACAGTTTTCCAAAGCTGCCGTACCATCTTATAGTCCCACCAACAGTGGGACTCTGTTGGGTCCTGATTTCTCTATATCTTCACCAGCACACTTGTTATTATTTGACTTTTTGATGATTCTAGCCATACTAGTGAGTGTGAAGTGGTATCTTATTATGGTTTTGGTTTTCAGTTCCCTAATGACTAATGATGTTGAGCATCTTTTCATGTGCTTATTGGCCATTTTTATATCTTCTTTGGAGAAATGTCTATTCAGATCCTTTGCCCTTTCTTCAGTTGGGTTATCTTTTTCCTATTGAGTTGTAAGTTAAACTTTTTATTTTGAACTAATTTTATACTTACCAAAAAGTTGTAAAAATAGTAAGAGGTTTCTCATATGTTCCTTACCCAGCTTTTCCCAATTCTAACATCTTACATACCTATACTACAATTATCAAAGCTAGAAAATTAGCATTGGTACAATACAAGATCTGGGCACTAGGTATTCTCACTGCTTATGTTGTGTTGTATTATCTGTTGTTGCATAACAATATTATCATAAACCTGGTGGCTTAAAACAACACACATTTATTTTCTTTTGGTTTCTGTGGACCAGGAATCTGCACTCAGTTAGCTAAGTTGGGTACTCTGCTTAGTGTCTCACAAACCTGTAATCACAGTGTCATCCAGGCTGATTCTCGTCCAGAGGCTCTCCTGGGGGAAAATCCGCCTCCAAGGTCACACAGATTGTTGGCAGAATTCATTTCCTTGTGGTTGTAGGACAGAGGGCCCCAGCTTTTTTGCTGTTGGCTGGAGGCTATCCTCAGCTCCTAGAGACCACCATTAGCTCCTTGCCCCATGGGCCTCCCAACATGGCCACTTACTTCAAAACCAGAGAGAGTCTCTAGAGCAAATCCTCTGGCAAGATGGAGTGCTATATAATGAAACATATACTCAAAAGGGAGACACCCCATCACCGTTGCCATTTCTGTTGGTCAGATGCAAGTCACAGCTCCTGTCCATACTCAAGGAAAGGGTATTATACAAGGGCATGAACACCAGTAGGCAGGGATCGTGGCGGGGTCCTCCACAGAGTCTCTCTACTACAGGGACAATTGATATTAGGCCCCATCAGCAGACAGAGCTAGGAAATGTATGTATTATACTAATCCATGAATATGCATACTTTTATATTTATCTATCTGTGTGTATAGTGAAAACCTTGAGTTTAGACTGATACCTCTGATTCCTGTTCAACATCACAGGGTTCATTTTAGCTTTGCTTATTTGTAATTTCTTTCTCTATTGGTAAGTAGCCTGGCTCTCATTATCTATGACATATTTATTTATTTATTTGTTTGTTCAATTCTAGCATACACATAAAGTAGTTTCAGAATTGCTGACCCATATCCCTATGAGAAACGTCCTAACTAGATCATAACATTTAGGTACAGTTCTTTTTGTCTTAGGTTAGTTCTTTTCTTACCACCCACCTTCAACATAATTATGTTATTCATTTGTTATTGTTTGTATTCCATTTTCTTCTCCCACATCTTGGTAGGTTTAGTCATTTACTTTTGGAGTATGTGAGTCATTTCTTGGGTTGTACAAGTCAGAGCTATACAAAGTGGTATATGCAGAGAAGTGTCAACTACTTTCATTCCTGCTACCCCATTCCCATTACCCCTCCTTTCTATCCTATTTTCACCACCTCCTGTGGATAATCAGTTCCTTTAGTTTCTGGTTTATTGCCCCTGTGTTTCTTTTGCACAAATGAGCAGATATATGTATATCACCCTTTTTCTTACATAAAGGTAGCATACTTAACTACTTTTTTGGGCTTTGCTGCTTATCATTTAACAGTATGTTCTGGAAATCACTCCATATCAATTTGTAGAGACTTTTCTCATTCCTTTTTACTGCTGAATAATACTTAATTAATTCTTTTAAAAGAGCTACCTATTCTAAACTAAATATAGCAAAATGCTGTAATGAAATAGTATTCTATTTTAATTTAGATCTTCTGGGCATGCAGATTATCTGGTAATCAGTTTAGTTGGCAAAATTTTTTTTTTTGCGATTCGCGGGCCTCTCACTGTTGTGGCCTCTCCCGTTGCGGAGCACAGGCTCTGGACGCGCAGGCTCAGCGGCCATGGCTCACGGGCCCAGCTGCTCCGCAGCATATGGGATCTTCCCGGACCAGGGCACGAACCCGTGTGCCCTGCATCGGCAGGCAGACTCTCAACCACTGCGCCACCCGGGAAGCCCAGCTGGCAAAATTTTTAAAAGCAAATATCACAATGTACATTCGTATAAATACTAAGAGTAATAACAATCCAGCTGCTGTTTTTTTCCTTTTGGATTGGGAATGGCATGCGGCAGGTACATCACAGCTTTTGATAGGCCCCCACTGAAGATAAATCCTGATGGAAACTGCTTACAGTATATTATGGAGTGGTCATCATAGGCATTGAGAGTAGGAGCAGCAGGAGTTACCAGGAAGGTAATACAAATATATTTTTTAAAGTCTTTATCTCTTAAGTCCCAAAGTACTGAATATAACAAAAGGGGACATTTTAAATAGTAAAAGCCCTAATCCACAAAGAGTATGTAATAGTTATGATATTTATGTACCAAATAGCACAACAACTACTTTTATGAAGCAAAAACTACAGGAGATACATGGAAACACATAGGAACACGCTAATAAGTTTTAATATACTCAGTATAAAACAAAGTGGGCAAAAAATAAGTAAGGAGATGGAAGGTCTAAACAACATAATGAATAGGGTAAATCTTATGTATACATATCAAACTCCACACTCTGATAAGAGAGAATACATATTCCTCTCAGGTGTTCATGGCACAATTACAAAAGCATATCCACACCATGCTATGAAAAACATATACCATGACTGAGTAAGGTTTATTCCAGGAATGCAATGTTGGTTCAGTATTAGAAAACCTATCCTCATATACCATATTAATAAACCTAAGAAACTAAAGCATATGATTCTTTCATAGATGCTGAAAAAAGCCTTTGACGAAATTCAACAGTCACTCATGATTAAAACACTCGATAGACATTGAGGGATACTTTCTTATAATGATAAATTGTATATACATACCTTAATCCTAAAGGCAGTATTTAATGAGGAGACAATGGAGGTATTTCCATTTAAATTAGGAACAAGGCAAGAATGCCCACTGTTTCTGCTACTATTCAACAAGGGATTGATGAACTCAATTCAAAATGGTGGTTTCTTCTCGGGAGATGAGAGAACTGTGATCTCGTCTCACAAAAAGGAGCACACTGGAAAGGGGCACACTGGAGGCTTGTGAGGTGTGGTAAGAGTTTATTTTTTAACCTGGGTGTAGGTGTATCAGCATTCATTTGAGTTTTTAAATTGTACATTTTGGGCATCCCTGGTGGCGCAGTGGTTGAGAGTCCACCTGCCGATGCAGGGGACATGGGTTCGTGCCCCGATCCAGGAAGATGCCACATGCCGCGGAGCGGCTGGGCCCGTGAGCCATGGCTGCTGAGCCTGCACGTCTGGAGCCTGTGCTCCGCAACCAGAGAGGCCACAACGGTGAGAGGCCGCATACCAAAAAAAAAAAAAAAATTGTACATTTTTATATATTCTTATATGTATGCTAAAGTTCATTAATAAAAAGGAAATATATAGTAAATCATGAAATGTGTAAAATCTATGTTGATTAATTTCTCTTAAACCTTATTTATAATTCCCATTATCATAGAGTATTTTAAATATATGACGAAGCTTTGTGGTTTGAGGAAACTGCTTTCTACTGGTATGATGCAGCAATTTTCCTCTCCATACTTTGCAGCAAAAGCATTAGCTTTAGGTTGTTATATTGTTAATCTTCCTTTTTTTCCTACTTTGCAGGAAGATGAGAAGATGAGTGAATTTATACGTTCTGGTTTTTCTGAATTCTCAAACCATAACAAGTCAAAACAAGGATATAACTAAGATCAAGGAGATGAAACGTATGACAAAAAGTTTTGGGTTTTTTTTTCTTTTTCATTTTCTGTCTTTTCATGGAGTGTTCATTCTTATGTATAGATAATATGCATAAAATAGCTATTTTGTAATACTAACCTTTCAAAATTATTTTGGTCATCCTATAACATCTTCCTGCTCATTTAAGCTCCTTTCAACCAAACAACCTTTAAGTAAACAATAGCTATTAGCCTTTTAACCAAATAAAATGTATTATAAATACTTTTGTATTGGTTACCTTGTTGTACACCAAGCTATCTTGTTTTGTTTTGTTTTTAAAACCATTCAGTAAATGTGAACACCTGTAAGATTTTAAAAGTCACCTTCTGCCCTGGCCAGTTGTCTTTCACCCTTCGTTCTTCAACTTTCAAGATTACTTCTTCAATTGCAGCTTCTGTATTACTTCCATTATATGTAATCTGATGAGGGGTTGGCTGAGGGGTTAACCTCTCAGGCTCTTTTGAATTTGGTTTTTATAACTTTAAGTAGTAAATCCTATTCCTATCTGAGATTAATGAACATAGCTTACTGTATTCAGATGACTAGTCAAATTCTATTCTGCCTATATGGAAAAGTTTTCTTAGACAATATCCGACAACGAAAAGGGTGGGCCCAGAAATCTGCATTTTAAACAAACACCGCAGATAATTCTGGGGCAGATTGTCCTAGGACCAAACTTCGAGAAACTGCTGTAGGACTACAGAGTCCCACAGAACTTACTCATTATCAACAGTGTTGGCTGAATGGAGGCTAGAGGCTTTATTAAAGGAACAGTTTACACAGTGGTTAAGAGCTTGGCATCCTGACAGTCTGTTCCTTTCCTGTACTCCTATTACTTTAAGGCTTCAGACCTCCTAGAGTCATTCTCTGGTATTATGTTTCCTATTGTTTAGTTCTATTTTTTTCTCTTTTCCATGAGGTTTGTCTTTTCTTTTTTTCTGTTCCCATGCAAATTATTTTTCATTGTATGTATCACACTTATAAACCTTTTCTTTTATTGTTGGCGGAATTTGGTCACAGCAAGAAACAAATTTCCTATTCCCATATTATAAAGACATTTACCCATGGTTTCATTTTGTTTTTACATTTAAATTTCTGATTCATATGGATTTTGTTTCATGGTGTGAGATAGGAATGCAATTTTGACCTTTTTCCAAATGATTCCCCATTAATTAAAAAGTCCGTGTTTTCCACTACTGATTTGAAGTGCCACCTTTTTCAATGTTGTATTTCCATGTACACTTAAATTTATTTCTCAATTTTCTGTTCCCTTTACTTGTCTGTGTTTCTTTTGATGCCCCACTACCATCCTCTTTAAATTATAGAGACTTTGTGGGAGTTTCAGAGTTTCCCTCATGGATGTTTTCCACATTTCTTGATGCCTAGGCATTCTCTCTTTTTTCCTGGTAATATAAATGGGAAATAAACTCTGTTATTGTTTGCAGTATTTTCTAGATCTATCTCCTGAAAACCAAGCTATCTTTACTCCCTTTTTCTCCCCAATTCTTAATGCCTCTTGTTGCTTTCTCTTGTCTAATTGCATGGCTGCTACCTTATGTTAAATGTTAAATAGCAGTGACAATAGTGGGTATCCTTGTCTTGTTCATGATTTTCATGGGAATGCCTCTGGTTTTATCCCATTAAGTAAGATGCTGTGGTTTGAGCTGGTTATGTATGTTTATAGTCACATTAAACTATTATCTATTGATTATTATTTTATTGAGTGCTTTTTAAAAAAATTATGAATGAATGTTGAATTTTGTCAAGTGACTTTTGGCGCTGATGGAGACTATTAGTTAGGGTCCAGCCAAGAGATAAAAACCACAGATATACTGGGCTTCCCTGGTGGCGCAGTGGTTGAGAGTCCGCCTGCCGATGCAGGGGACGCGGGTTTGTGCCCCAGTCCGGGAAGATCCCACATGCCACGGAGCGGCTGGGCCCATGAGCCATGGCCGCTGAGACTGCACGTTCGGAGCCTGTGCTCCGCAACGGGAGAGGCCACAGCAGTGGGGGGCCCACGTACCACAAATAAAACCCCACAGATATAAATTGTTAACCATATTCTAGAGAATTGAACAAGAACTGAACAGGCAAAAGGGACTAGGGGAGTATCATAGAGGAAGTAACTATGGGAAGCACCCCCCATCTCTGAGGCTGAGGGAACACAGAGAAAAGGATAGGATGGAAGTATTGAAACTTAAAGGCTTAGAGGAAGACTTTCAGGAAGACTTTAAAGGCTTAGATGACTCTAGGGGGAGGGTGTGCAACTGGTTGGTGCTGTTTCCCTGAAGGGCTACACAAGACTGGTCCGATAATGTGGAAAAGCTGCGAATTGGAGCCAGCTGTGGCTGCTGAAGTCAGTTGTTCCCGCCGCATGAACCACTCTGTGGTGACCCTGACAGGAACAGGAAGCAAACAGGAACAGCAAATGTCTCTCTCCTCCATCCTTCCAGTTCCCCTCTATCACCTATCGCCAGAGACTGGAAGGGAACCTGGCAAAGGAGAAATGTGGTTTGCCAAGGCTTAGCCTTAAAATGGAGTAGAGAAGTGTGGATTTGAAGTCAAAACATAATAGCTTAATGTGAATCAGCACAAAAGAGATATATGATTATCCTCCTTTGATATATTCACATAGTGAACTATATTCATTAATTTGTTGATCCTGAAACAAATTCTTGCTCTCGTGGAATAAACCCCACTTTTTAATGTGTGCCAGCTCTTGTCTCAACTCTAAGCCCATCTCTCTATACTTTGCCGTGTGATGCCAGAACTCTGCAAATCACGTTTCTTCTTTGCTAGCTGACTTTGAAGCTTCTGTCAATAGGGGACGATAGAAGGAGATGGAAAGTCATGTGAAATCTGAGTGCCCACTGACCCCCGGAAGCCCTTTTCCTACATCCTGAGGTATTAACAGCAGCTGAGCAGTGCCCTCCCCTCAGAGGTCTCCTCTTAAGTTTCCAAGTTCTAATAATCCCAGCCTCTTCCTTTTTTCCCCCGGGAAGGTTCCTGTTCATTGCTGGAGGGAATGCAAAATGATACAACATTTATAGAAAAGGTTTTGACAATATCTAGCAAAATTATTCAAAACATATGCGTATAAAATCATTTTGACGCAGCAATCCCACTTTTAGGAAACTATACCAAAAATTCTCTTGAAAAGAATACAAAAATTTCACTATGGTATGGTTTGTAATAACAACAACAAAAAAAGGAGCAACATAAGTAGCAATAGGGAGCAGCTAACTTGAAAAACAAGTGAAAATGAAAACTATCAAGATGGTGACAAACACAGAGATAACTGACCTTAGAAAAAGAATTTTAAATGTGTATCTTTATTAGGGTATACTCTAAGAATAAAAGAACTGTAAAGAAATCTTAAACTTTTATTCACTAACCTTATTGTGGCCATAGTATTGATGTGGTTGTTTTGAAATCGATCTAAGAACAAGATAAAGCAATTATGTTGAAGTTTTAGAACCAAGATTTTTGGCATAAGCGAAAAGAGATACAATTGTAAAACCCAAGATGGTTAAAAAAAATTGAACCTGAATTGAATCAAGGCTTTAGATCCGTAAGCAGGGTACAAGAAGTCAGTAGCATGGAGGAACAAAGAACACCAGGGAGAAGCAACCAGTCATATTCAAAATGTGGTTCATTCTATAGGACAACTGACCTAGGTTTCTTCTTCAAAGTGTTGATAGCTTTAGAAACGAGGAGTGGATGAGGAGACTATTCTAGATTTAAAAAGACTGAAGAGACAACAAGGATGTACATCAAGTAGAAATCAAATGTAAAAAGACATTTTTTTAAGACACTGGGAAATTTGAAGGTATTAAAATACTCATTTTGTTATATTTGATACTGGCATTTTCCTTTGTAAGAACAAAAATTTTAATGTATACTGAAGTATTTAGGGGTAAAATAATGTGCTTGACATTGGCTTTAAAATACACCAGAAGAGACATGGGAGTGTGGCAAAATGTTGCGAATTTTTAAAGCTCAGTGAGTCAGGTGTATGGGGATGCTAGTTGTACTCTTTTATGTACAAATTTTAGAAATTTTCACAATAACGTATACGTTTACATAAATGAGATGGCACATGTTCTAGGTTTGTTAAGAGAAGTCTGGAAAAGAGTGTGAGTCCATTTGAGCTTTTGTTATAGTGCAGATTTCAAAAATGTAAAAATAGACCCAGAAAGTTAACAGTGGTAAGTTCTAAGTTGTGGACACAGGTGACTTTTCTTTTTATGCTTTTCAGTATTTTCCAAGTTTTATTTTTAAAAAGTTTTTCGAGATGTTTTACATCACTATTAACACTCATCAGATAAACTTTATAGTGATTTACTGGATAAACTGAATAACGATAAAACTTAAAAAAGATAGTTTATATCAAGGTAGCTCTTGATATAAAAAACTGGAATAATTGTTTGTAAAACTATGAGGTAAAGTTGTAAAACCATCCATTGTCCTTAAGTTTCTTTCCTGCAAAGCTGGAATGAATGTGATTGTTTATCAACTGTTAAAAGTACAGGATGAGGCAGGCGTGGTGGCAGGAAAGGTACAAAAAAATCCCCTACTGTTCCCGGACTTCAAATCTAGCTGGAAAGTCATTAAAATATGTACCAATATAAGAGACCGTAGAGAGTCACAGGACCCGCCCTACCTGCTAAGAGGCGGGGGAGTGGGGCGCAGACGCCCACCGCCTCAGGCGAGGGAACGAGGGTCTCAGCCAATGGTCTCAGGCCGGAGGGAGCGCGGCGGTGACGTCCTGACATCCGGGGGGAGAGCTTCCCTGGCCGGGCGCTCACCGCACTTTGGATCTTAATTGGGACTTTATCCCTCGGCGGTGGCTGGACTTTAGGACTCTGCAGCCAGGTCTGCGTCGTCGTGTCGGGTCACAGGTGCTGGCGACTCTTCCTCGGGATCCTCGGACCGCGGGCCTGCGCGGTGGGACCGCGGGACGCCACCATGGACGGGACGACCGAGCTGCTCTTCTACGTGAACGGCCGCAAGGTGAGCGCGCCCCGGGGCTGCCCGGCCGGTCCCGCCGGGCCTCCCCGGTGCTGGAGCGCTGCTCAGGCGCCGGGCCCTGGGCTGCACGCGGGTTTGCCTGCGCGTCGGGGCAGGGAAAGGATGCGTCTTAAGGGACTGCCTGGATCTTTGGGTTCCGCCTTCCTCATGTTCCTTTCTCCTCTCTTTCCAAGACGCACAGTATCAACCGCACCCCACCCCATAAACAGGAAGAGAAATGACTGTCCTTATTCGGCAGAGTCAGCACTCCCAAATCTTGCCTCCGTCAGACCCACCCCCAAACGCGAACGTCTTTCATTAGGCCTCAGCTCTTGGGTGTGTTTGGATGAGCAGAGAGCGGTTTGGAGTCAGGACAGGACCACAGAGATGAATTCATTGAGACCTCTCACTCCCATCGTTTCCAAAGTCACAGCTAGTTCCTGGCAGCACTGAGCCGACACCCTCCTCTGGGGACTCGAAGGTCCTTAGTGGGTCCACTGCTGGCGCGGCAGCTGCCCTCTCAGAAGCCGTGCTGGCTCTGCAGATCCTCTGGGGCAGTTCCAGCGATTGTCCGATGTTTGGAGTCAGCAGAGCGCCCGGGGAATCCTTTAAAACACTCCCACGGACGCGACTATAGATTGCTCACTCTTCGGGTTGTCCCAGCATATTGCCACCACTTTGCAAGGGGGAAACTGAGGCAGGAGTGTTAAAGGGCTTCCTTAAGAGCAGACAAAGGAGCAAGGGCTGTGATAGCGGCCTTTCCACACGCCGGTGCCTTCAGAGCTGCCCTGTGATCCCTGCTTCTGGGCCGGGATAGGCCGACTTTCCCTGCCTGGCACAGGGACTCACCAGAAAGCTAAGGAAGGTCAAGCATCAGGGCCTCTCACTTGTGAGGCCTCTTCTAAAGCCCTGAGCCTAATTTCGAATTTGGATTTTGTATTATTTTTCTTAAAGAGGATTCCCTCCCCCAAACTGTGCAAGTTCTAGGCCCTATAAAATCTTCCTCTGTTCCTGCTGCCTGGATTCCACCCTGGGTAAGATGAGCTTGTTTTTCCTGAACTGTGTTGGGGGCCGTTAGGACCCCCTCGCAGGACTGCTATGAGCATGAACCATGATAAGGGCGAGGATGGCAGATGGGAGTTGGGTTTGAAGTGATCGCGTGATGTCATTTTTTTTTTTCTTTTGCATAACTGAATGGTATAGTAGACACAGCTCTGGCCTTTATATTTGGACAAACAAGTATTCATTTCCAGCTCCAATTCTTATGGAGACAACCTAACCTAGCCTCAGTTCCTCTGTTAAAGAGAGATAATACTGCCTACTTCACAAAGAGTGATGGTGAGTTTTTAATCCATTTATTTAAGGGCCTGCTATATGCCAGTGTTCCAGTGCCCTCAGGGGACACAACAGAAATGACCAAGTCCCTGTCTGCACGGAGTTTATGTTGTGCTGGGGAGACAGAAGACAAGCATATCAATAAATAGAAATGTATCAAGCCAGGCAGTGATAAATGCCAGGATAAAAAATAAAGCAGAGTGAGGGGCCGGAGAGTGGTGAGAGCTGGTTCTTCAGGCGGGATGGATGTTTAAGACTTTCTGAGAGGCTGACATTTGAGTGGTGGCCAGTATGAAGTGAGGAACAGACGTCTGAGGGAAAAGCATTCCAGACCGAGGGAGCAGAGGTGCAAAGATCCTCAGACACGAGGATTTCTTCGTGCTCGGGGGGTTAGCAAGGAGGCCGGTGCGGCTGGAGATGTGGCCAGGGGCTTTGGAGGAGATGATAAGGGTTTTGGTTAAAGGAGGAAACAGGTGTTTGAGTCTAGCTGCTTCTCCCCCTCCTCCCTCCCCTGCTCCCAAACAAACTGTAGTGGAACTTTTAACAGAATGGCTAATAATAGTTTGTGCTCTGTTGATTTTTTTTTTTTTTTGCGGTACACGGGCCTCTCACTGTTGTTGCCTCTCCCGTTGCGGAGCACAGGCTCCGGACACGCAGGCTCAGCAGCCATGGCTCACGGGCCCAGCCGCTTCGCGGCATGTGGGCTCTTCCCAGACCGGGACACGAACCCGTGTCCCCTGCATCGGCAGGCGGACTCTCAACCACTGCGCCACCAGGGAAGCTCGTGCTCTGTTGATTTTTAAAAATAGATAAGCTGGTTCTTATCTATGGGCTTGTTTTATTTATGAGCCAAAAGTCCTGTGATCATTTGGAAAGTGCAGGCTAGAAATATTGATTTAGTTTTTGCAATTACCCTGTTAATTCCCTTTCCTGCCCCTCCCTTCCAAATTCTGTTAGGTGTGTGCTTCAATCCCAGCAAGCAAGCCTGATTGCCACATGGATAGAATTAGAATAAAGTTTCTGATTCAGAGGGTGAGTGGATGTCGTGAAAAGTGAGAGAAGAAAGCCACCAGGAGAGGGGGTCTTGAAGTCAAACATAACCTCTGGGATTAAAATCCTGCCCTTGAAAGGAAGCTTTGAAGCCAGTTAGGAGACTCTGGGTGATGTGATTGGCCTCCAATCTGGGTTTTTTGCAGAATCCCCCCAGGTCACCAAAAGGTGTCGTTGGGTAGGGGCTAAGGCCATGCAGGTTGGTCAGAGATCGAGCTGCAGAGAGATTTCTGGAATCTTACTCGCTTGACCAGCAGCCTCCAAAGCAGGTGACTCAGTTAACATGGAGTTTGCGGGAGGCAGAGCCCAGGAATAAATTACATCCTAGATGCCACTCTCAACACATCTCAGGAGCCGTAGCAACTCGTTTTATGAAGCAGTGAGGTGTAGAGATCAAAGGTGTGGGCTTTGGAAATGGTTAGGCGTGGATTTGAGTCCTGTGCTGTCTGCTCTAATGCTCAGCAGCTCTGGGGCCTTGAGCAAGTGTCCTCATTGGTTGTCCCCTCAGGCCTCTTTCCGTCTTTCTCTCCTCACCATGTCCCACAATACACACGTCTTCTGTCTTCTTCCTCTCAGCTTTCCTTATTTTCTGTTCTTTTACCCCTTTCTCTCTCCTCCTGATCTCTTTCTCTTTCTTCTTTCTGCCTCTGTCTTGTATCCGGCAAGGCCCCCTTCATGCACTAGTCACAAGCCCTGCACAGAGGAAAGTGATTTGTCAACCTTGTGCAATGTGAACTTATCTCCCAAAGGGCCAGTGGAAATACAGAGGGACACATGCCACCCTTGGCAACATGCAAGGCTTTACTGAGACAAAAACATGCAATGACCCTGAGCTGAGAGCTGGCATCATTTCTCCCAACCAGAGTCAGTGAGAATAACTCTGTTCCTCATTCCCTCCCTCCCTCCCCACCCCCTGCCAGCTACCATCTGAGTCCTGACCTCCCTGTTTCACTCCAAGACCTGCCCGGACAGGGTACATGCCAGATCCCTGCCCCACTTCCCTCCTCCAAATGTGCCATCCACCAAATCAAGAAAAGTAAACACATTTCAAGCCAGGGGCACTTTGAGCCAAAGTCCGATCTCTTGGGACATCTCTGGGAACAAATACCCAAGCAAGCAAGACCTGCTCTTCCATTAATTCCTTATGAAAATACAAATCTCTCTCAAGCTTAAAGTGCTCTTTATTACCCAGATCCTGTCTCTCCATTAAAATTGGGCTTCTGAGGATTCATCATGATATGTATGAATTAGAATTAGTTTCACCTGCAAATGGCACAAATTGAAAACTAAGTAGTTCAAAAAAGATATAATTTATGTTTACTTTTACATAAAGGATACTGTATCTGGGGATAGACATTGCAGAGCTGGTCTAGAAGCTTCTTGGTGTCATCTGAGACCCAAGTTTCTTTTCTTTTTTTTCCCCTGTTGCCGTTAATGTGTTGCCTTGTGGTCTAAAATGGTTGCTGGCATTCTTGCCACGTCATCTTTATTACAGGCAGCAGGAAGGAAGAAATGGAGAAAGCATGCTGAGACAGACAATCAGTAGTTTCTGCCACCATTACTGGTTCTTCTGTTTTTCTTTCTTTTCTTCTGTTCATAAGTCCCAGCCTGTGAGAAATCATCCCTCCTTTCTTAGTGTTCTCATAACAAACTGTACATATCAAGTTATTCATTTAGATTAATTAACATTTATTATGTCCTTGTCATATATCCCCAGCACCTAGTTCAGTGTTTGACGTAAAGAATAATGGAAGGTGGTTTCTCTCAGGATCAGAGTAACACGTTCTGTGAAAGATGTGTAGATGTTGACCATGGGAGCACAGAGGAGGACTGTTTCTTGGAGCAGAGGGTGGGAAGGATATATTAAATGGCAGCAAATCCCACAGGAGAGAACACTTGAGCAGGGCTTTGAGTGGCAAACAAAATTCTGCTAAGTAGAGAAAAGAGGGAGGACTTTCAGGACAGAGGGAATCCTATAAGCAAATGTAGTTAAGGGTAAAAGTCCCTGCACTGCTGGGACCAGCCAGTTCTCCCATGTGACCAGAGTTCAAGATGCGTGGGTTGAATGACAAAGGATGGAAAGTTTCTCAAAGAGGCCTTGTAGGCTATGCTAAGGAGTTTTAATTTCTTCTTGTGTTCCAGGAGCTCTTGAGTAGAAATTCACCTAAGACCCACTCAGTGTATTCATTAAAGATGCACATTTTCTGGTTCCCTCTCCCAGAAATCCTGATTCGATAGGGGTTTCATTTTAACAAGCACCCTGAGTGATTCAGGAATTCCCAGCAGAGCAGTTTGGCATCCAGGAGCCAGTGTTGGATTTAGGCAGATACAGGACATGATCAGACTTGGATTTTAGAGAGGTTGCTCCAGTGGTGGTATAGAGGGGGGCATTGCAGGTGCCCGGAATGGAGGCAGGAGACCTGTTAGGCAACTGTTACCATTGTTCAGGCTGGAGGTAATAAGGGTGGATTTCAGGGAGTGACAGTAGAAGTGAAGGGTGTTTAGAGAATCGTTTTGGAAGTTTAAATGGCAGGACTTGGTGATGCTGACTGTGGTGGATTGAAGGAAAGAAAATGTCGCAGATAGCGCAGTTTTTTAAGCTTAGGTGACCTAGCAGATGGTAAGGCTATTAAACAAGTTAGGGAAAAGAAAGGAAGAAGTAAGTTTGGGAAATAAAGAGTTCCATTTGAGGACCAATTTAGTTAGGGATGCCTGGGGACATCCCACAGTTTTCCTTGTATTCTAGTATGTACACACACACACACACACACACACACACACACACACACATCACTTGTCTGTTACCATATTGCACATTCCTCTAGGGCACAGATCTGACCTTGGTAATTGACACGTGCCTCACTTTGCCTGGCCTATGGCCACTTAGAATTGAGGGAGGAAGCATGTGTCCCCTCATCACCTACTTTCCAGAAGGGAAAATTAGTATAACATGGTGAAGCATGATTTCTAGTTCTGAAATTGTGAAGCAAATCATGCTTCTATTTGTGAATGTAAAAGAAATCCAAATTTGTCATCAAAAAAGAGAAAACACGGTCACTTTGGAAAACATAACCAATCGTGACATTTCAGTCACGCCATCCATTGGGTGCTGCTGTTCTAACTGCTAGGCTGCCCACACAAACTTACTTCTTAAGTGTGTCTTTGCTTGCACATGTTTGTATCATCCTTTGTCTCTTAGATTTGGGAGCCATGGTTGGTTGTGATCTCTTTCTGGAAACTGTAATTCTTTGAACATGGTGAACAAATAAGTCTTTAAAAAAAAACTATATCAATTTCTCAGAGACTATTCTAGTCCAGGAGACCTCCCCCACCTCTCTCTTTCTCTTCCTCCCGCTCCTGTATTCAGTTCTACTGTTATCTTTACCCTCACTTGCCTCAGACTTTCTAGGAGAAGTTGGACAGGAGTCAGTAGTGTTTTGTTAGCAGAAACAACCACCGCCTTAGAGAACAGTGATAATTCAGGACCAAGGACAGTGGCAGAGTAGTGGCCGGGGCTCAAGATGTAGACTTCACACTTCAGAGAGGTGATTTGTATATCACAGGTGTTCCGTAAACATTAAATCAAGTTTAGAATATGAGTAGAAGAGCGCATGTTCATGAAATCACCGATGTAAATATTCTAGTTCTCTCAGCTTTGTGAGTTAAACTCTTTCTTTTGGTACAGGTGATAGAAAAAAATGTCGATCCTGAAACAATGCTGTTACCATATCTGAGGAAGAAGCGTATCCTTTGCCTTGAGTGTGCATATGTGTGTATGTGTGTATATCCCTGATATCCTCATCAAGTGTTATTTCAAATATCTTTTTAGAGCCACAATGAGTCATATTCCCTACTGGGGCTTTATGTTCATCTTTAAGAAAGTCCTAGATTGGAGTTTTGTAGGCAGTGAACAATTGTGCTTATCAGAGAACCAAGTTCTTTCTAATCTCTGTTTTGGCATTAAATATATTGAATAAAATGGAGAAGCTAACAATGGGAATTAAAACAATGGGTGCTAAAATGGCTTAATTAAACATCCTTTAGAATTGAGTCACAATATTGATATTCTACCTTCAAGGACTAATCATCATGCCCATTAGAAAAAGAGAGCACAGGAACTTCCCTGGTGGTCCAGTGGTTAAGAATGCACCTTCCAATGCAGGGGTCACAGTTTGATCCCTGGTTGGGGAACTAAGATCCCACATGCGGCGGGACAACTAAGCCCGCAAGCCGCAGCTACCGAGCATGCAAGCCACAACTAGAGAGAGAAGACCACGCACTGCAGTGAAGAGCCTGCGCACCGCAATGAAAGATCCCGCATGCTGCAACTAAGACCTGACGCAGCCAAAAATAAAAAATAAATAAATAAACAAGTAATAAAAGTTATTTAAAAAAAGAAAAACAGAGCACAGAAATCTCCTGAAATGAAAGTGAAAGAACAATAGAGACATTAAACCTGAAAATGTTACCTTGGAAAAACTTTCTCAATAAAAGTCATCTAAGGAATGGATTCTTATCCTGCTACGCATGAACTCCAGTGGGCTTACAGAGGTCTGTGGACCCCACTACATTATATGCAAACTTGTGTGACAATGGGAATTTGTACATTTTTCCCCCAGAGAGAGTGAAATTCCCAAAAGAGCACACAACTCAGAAAATATCAATAGCTGTCTTCTGAAAGCCATTCAAGGATTTTTTATTATTATTATTCTATTAATTTTATTTATTTTTGGCTGCATTGGGTCTTCATTGTTGTGCACGGGCTTTCTCTAGTTGTGGCGAGCAGGGGCTACTCTTTGTTGAGGTGCACAGTCTTCTCATGCTGCAGTGGCTTCTCTTGTTGCGGAGCACGGGCTCTAGGCGCACGGGCTTCAGTAGCTGCAGCACGCGGGCTCAGTAGTTGTGGCACACGGGCTTAGTTGCTCCACAGCATGTGGGATCTTCCCAGACCAGGGATCCAACCCATGTCCCCTGCATTGGCAGGTGGATTCTTAACCACTGTGCCACCAGGGAAGTCCTCAAGGTTTTTGGACATAAAAGTAATTAATACTAATTTCCTGGTTATCCATGGTACCAATGTGATATTTAAGATTTGGTTCACTTGTGAGTGACAGAAAATCCCAATAGCAGTAAACAAGATAGTTTATTTCTTTCTCATTGTGTTATTTCAGGTTCTCTGGGAAGCACACACTAAAAAACGAGATTAAATATTCAAGGGTTTTATTAGGAAAAATGCCTGAGTGAAATAGGGAGGCAGCCGTAGAAGACTGAGACCTGTAAGGAAGAGAGGGAGAGAAGACTGAGTTGAAGGGTCTCAGACTGCTGTGCAGTCTAAGGCACGTTCATCAAAGCCACTGAGAATGGTTGACAAGGACTCCCATACCTCTGCATAGCACTGAGCCATTGGTGGGAAGCAGCCCGTGTGAGGCATGGCCTTGATGAAAAGTGGGGTGATGGATATCAAAGTGCAGCAGTTGGCTCTCTTGGTCAGTTGCCCTCTATGTTGAAGGAAGTCTCTGAGGCACATTCCCATGGTTGTCATACTCACATAAAGGAATCCCAAAGGTAGGTAGATCCAGGCTAGCAAAGCATTGTCACAACCCTATCAGGAACCAAGCTCTGTCTTGCTGCTTCACCCTCCTCAGCAAGAAGCTTTCTCCTCATGGTCAGAGATAACTCACTGAGGTCCAGCCATCATATCTGAATTCCAGCAAATAGGAAGAAGTAAGGGATGAAGGAGGGGCACCCCTCTCCCTCTGAGGACATTTCCCTCCTGGATGTCAAAAACAGCCTTTATGCTTACATCCCATTGGCCAACATTGTTAATGACCCCACCAAGCATCAGAGGAGGCTGTGAAAATGTATTTTTTTAATTCTGGGCAACCATGTGTATAGCTCAAAAATTAAGATTTCTATTACCAAGAAAGAATGAGGGAAAAGATATTGGGAAACAACCAGCAGTTTCTGCCACTGAGAAGCAGAGAAATATGGCACACTTGTATAACATGACACAAATATTCTAAGAATTATTTACAATTTGACATTCTACTTTGTATGTCACCCAAGACACAGATAAGGGTAAGAATAGATATGCAGTGTGCTCATACCTTCAAATCCTCAAGGCCTTATGTGTGTAGACTCTTCCTCTTCTTAAGTTTGGCCTTATTTTTGGCAACCTGGGGTCCAGTTGTTTTAAAAAGGAAGAGACTAGATATAGCATGCAAATGGGAATCAAGAATTTACAAGATTATAAATAATAGCAGCTAAGACATACATACATTATTTGATAGATAAGTATCAAACTTAACTGTACATTTAAGAGTCTTTGATGGTGTTGTCTCCTAAGGTCGGAGCTATTTCACAAAGAGAATTATGGAAAACACATTATCTTTAACTGTGCTTTTTCCAGTCCGACTCACAGGAACTAAATATGGCTGTGGAGCAGGAGGCTGTGGTGCCTGCACGGTGATGATATCACGATGTAACCCCATTACCAAGAGGATAAGGTACCTTGCTGCAAAGTCCAGATATGGTTGAAATTTTGTAGCTTTGAACTTTGTTTTTCTTCTTCCTTTGGTATATATGCATTGAGCACCTACTATGTGACAGGAACTGTGATAGGCATTGGGGATACGTTGACGGGCATCAAATCATTCCGGTTCCAGCAAAAATGTTACATTCTCAGCCCTCCCTGATCACCTTCTCCATAGCAGTGCCCCATCTCACCTCGGCAACTCCCTACTCCCTTCGCCTATATTAAGGTATTCATAGCACTTCTCACCATATGTTTGTGTGTGTATGTATTGTCTATGTACCTAAGTATTGTCCATCTTCCTCAACTAGAATATATACTCTACAAAGGCAGGGATTTTATCTGTCTTGTTCACCAATGAATCCTAGTGCCTGGTACTCCACCTGGCACACAGTAGGCACTCAATAAATATTTACATTTATTTAATAAATGAAAAATATTCTTCCAGTCTTTCTTTTGTGTGTATACATAAGGAAGCATACTGCCTATACAGCTTAGAAACCTCTATTTTTTGCTGAACTTCTCATGAGTATCTTTTCAAAATAATAAATATAATTTTAATGGCTGTATATGTTCTGTTGTTTGGGTGTATCAAAACCAACCCCCAAATAGTGATCACTTAGATTATTTTTTGGTTTTCACTATTATAAGGAGAGTGAGCATTCATGTGTATATATATGTTTATGTTTCTGATAATTTCCTTATGATAGATCCATGGAGATGGAATTAAGAGGATAAAAAGAGTGAGTGCGTCTTTAAGTTTTTATGCCTTCCAGCAAAATGTCTCTCAGAAGAGCTCTATCAGTTTACATTCTTTTCAGCAGTATGTGAATTCCATTTTCCCAAACCTTTGCTAATAATGCATATTACAGTTTTTTAAATCTTTGTCATTTTCTTTGATAAAAATGATTTTTCATTGCTTAATTTGAATCTCTCTTGATTGCTTTTGAGGTTGAACGTTCATTTCATGTATTTATTGGCCATCTGTAATTTTGTTTGGTAAATGAGAACATTTTAGGAGTCGTTTTGAGTTAGACATTTTCTAGCAGTAGGTTTGTGGGATTGAGGAGTTCTGTATCCACACCGTTTCTTCTTCTGAGGCACAATATCCGTTTAACTTTATTGCCCAACTAACCCCTTGCCCAGCATCTGCTTGGAGGATGAAATATGCTCTAGGTGATAGTCACAAGTGACTGGAGAGGAGAATGTCAGCCCCTCAATCAAGAGAAAAAAACAACGTTAGTGGAAACTGTTCTTGAGTTAGAATTAGGAGGCCTAATTTGAATCCTATCTGACACTCCAGCTGGGATCCTGAGCAACTCACTCTGACCCTCAGAGTCTCATTGTGTAAAGTGGCCATGAGCTAAGGACAAAATGTATATGCAAAGCCTAGGACATTATACAAAACCTGCCACGTTGGAGGTGCTCCTTTCCCACTGGATACAATGTAGTTTGTGCTTCTCTTTTTCATTCTGAAGACATTATTCAGCCAATGCCTGTCTGATTCCCATCTGTTCTCTGTATGGTGCTGCCGTCACCACAGTGGAAGGCATAGGAAGCACCAGGACCAGGATTCATCCTGTTCAGGTGAGGATGCACCTCTTCTTCATAGGGTTTCTGTGCTTCGAAAACCATTAATGACATGATGAGTTCTTGAAATTAATACAGTAGATCAATGAGCCCTGCTGCTTGGTCACAGCCAACAGATGACACCAAGCTGGGGGCCAGGAGTGAAACCTGGGACATGTGACTGACTTCTTAGAAAAATACTTTTGAAAGACTAGAGAACTTTCTCTTTAAAAAAAAAAAAAATCTTGACATCACTAGCGTTGTTTTCTGTATTCTAATTAGATGGGACCTGTCCATTTTACATTTTCCAAACTTATAAAGAAATGAGAGCCAAGTGCATTGGGGGATATAATCTTAATATTTTTTTTCTATAAAGAGGAAAATAACATGATTTTAAAGCTGAGTGAAAATCTCAGCTACCAAAAAGATTTGTTAAATTTAGGGCTTGTTCGGAAGATATATAATAGGAGTTGTTAATGAATTTTGAAGCTTTTCTCCTAAGGAGGCACCTTGTTAGAACTTTGCCTCAATGAAAGGACATCTCAGACTCCTGACTCTTTCAATTATGTATACATTGCCCAGAAAAATGCTGTTGCTACTTGTTTTTATCTAAGTTAATGAGTACCACTTAAGAGGAGAGGGTGGAAGAGGAAAAAGATAGGGGCAACATAGAAAATGGCCAAAGTTCAAATTCTCTGTGCTTGAAGGGATCTTGGGTTCTGTTTATTTTCTATGAAACCTCTTTACCTAGAAGGAGCAGATTCTGCCTGGGTATGCTTATGAGACTCGGCTGTTCGGAGGCATGAAGACACCCTTTCATTTAGTACCTGCCGCCCATCTCCTGGCTGCAGTGTAGACAGATGACGGCTTCTGAAATGGGCTTGCACCTTTGAAGTTAGACTCCAAAAAGAACAGGCTGGGGGCTGGGGGGAGATTTGGAAGAGAAATCAAGGCAATGTTTCCTTCTTGATTGTTTTTGGATTAATGATGGCACTTTGTAAAAGAGTTCCTGTGTGCTGAAGTGTTAGGGCAATAGTGGGCAGATAAAGGCACTTGGGAAATAAAAGGGTTTTTTCCCCTCAACTTGAATATAATTCAGTTCATTTCTTTGAAGGACTTCCTTTATCTCGGTGATTCCCATTCTGGACTACAGATTGAAACACCTGGGAATATTTAAAAAATATATGTCTGTGCCCCACCCCAGAGATTCTCAGTCAAATGGTCTGAGGTACTGCTTGGACCTTGGAAATTTTAAAGCTCCCCTGGTGATTCTGAAAAAGCTGAGAACTTCAATGAAGCTCAAAAGCTGTTGAGGACCAGTCATCACGGCCACCCCAGCCCAAGAAAGGGCTGAGAAGGATTTTCCAGGGCTTCTTCTCCAACTTTAATGTGCATGTGGACCGCCCAGGGATCTTGTTAGAATGCAAGTTCTGATTCATTAGGTCTCGGGTCAGGCCCAAGATTCTGCCTTTCAACCTTTCTGTGCTTCCAGGAGAGGATTGCCAAGTGTCATGGCACGCAGTGCGGCTTCTGCACCCCTGGGATGGTGATGTCCATCTACACGCTGCTGAGGAACCATCCAGAGCCCACCCTGAGTCAGTTAACTGATGCTCTTGGTGGTAGGTTATATGTGTGTGTGCTTTAATTTTTAAATGATGTTGATAATGATAGCTAAGATTAGCCATTTATCAGGTGCCACACACTGCATTAAGTGCTATATAAACATTACCTCATTGACTCTTTATGATAACTTTATAAGGTAGGCATTATTATTATCCCCCATTTCATAGATGGAGAAACTGAGGTTTAAAGAGAGTAATTTACTAAAAATTATGTCACCAATAAGTGGAGGAGTCAAATCAGGATTCAAACATGATCCACACATTGCACTTGGCTGATATATTTCTCAAGTCTCTTTTTTTTTTTTTTTTTTTTTTGCGGTACGCGGGCCCCCCTCCGTTGCGGAGCTCAGGCTCCGGACGCGCAGGCTCAGCGGCCATGGCTCACGGGCCCAGCCGCTCCGCGGCATGTGGGATCTTCCCGGACCGGGGCACGAACCCGCGTCCCCTGCATCGGCAGGCGGACCCTCAACCACTGCGCCACCAGGGAAACCCTCAAGTCTCTCTTAGTCTATAAGAGTCTCCTCCCTTTTTTATTGTTTGCTTATTTTAATAATAATTACAAAGCCAGTTTTTTCATTTACCCTTGGAAAGGGTCCAGTTATCTCCACACGCTGCTCTCTCCTATTGGGTGCGTGCTCTCAGGGCAATATGAAGTTATCAGAGGGCTCATATGATGAATACAACATGAAATCAAAGAGACTGACATCTTCTGGTGATACTTATTTCAAAGAACTGCCTTTATCTGGAGCTAGTTTATCAAGTTCAGGAGCTCAGTGTGTGTGCGTGTGTGTGTGTGTGTGTGTGTGTGTGTGTGTGTGTGTGTGAGTGTGTAGTGGGGGATGGGGGGCGCATTGGAGGAGGCCTTCATTAACAGGACTCTGAAAAATTCTAAAGAATAAGAGCCTCCCAAATCCTATTTCTGGTGAAATTCTTCATGGCTCTACTTGTCTCCTGTCTCCCAGGCACCTTATTTCTCTGCCATGTTACATGGGCCTAAAGCTCATGTGTTCAGCTCCTCTGCAAAAGTGTTCCAGGGAAGACAGGACTAAACAGAAGTAGAAAGGGGAGGTGCATAAGACACAAACTGTCTTCTGCCTTATTTCCCTTAAGTCGTCTTATGCATTTGATCTCGTGGCCGTTTGTGATGTGAACAAGTGACAAGGGGTTCTCAAATTTTCAGGTGCTTAAGACTTACATAGGAGTTTGTAAAGAATGAAGATTCCTGGGACCCAACCCCAGACAGCTGGCTTCAGTGGCTTTGTGTTTTAAACAGATGCCAGGTTTGGGGGTTGGAGGAGAACATGGGATGTGGACCACTGTGGAGGAGCACTGGCCTAATGATTTATTGTAAATAAATTGTGTGCCCAATTGCTTCCAGAGTTTAAAAATTATCTTTGCTGCTGTATAATGCCTTTGATCTTTCTATCAACTGCAGCTTAGCTCTTTTTTTAAATACCAAAAAAGATGACGTACAATGTAGCTTTATTTACATTGTCTTTTACTGCATATGGAAAATAAAATTTTTTATTGAAGTATAGTTGATTTACAATATTGTGTTAGTTTAAGGTGTACAGCATAGTAATTCAGTATTTTTGCAGATTATATTCCATTATAGGTTATTACAAGATAATGGGTAAAATTCCCTGGGTTATACAGTAAATCCTTGTTGTTTATTTTATATATAGTAGTTTGTATCTGTTAATCCCATACTTCTAATTTACCTTTCCTCTTCCTTCTCCCCTATGGTAACCACAAGTTTGTTTTCTGTGTCTGTCTCTGTTTTGTATATTTGTATTATTTTTTTAATTCCACATATAAATGATATCATACAGTATTTGTCTTTGACTTATTTCACTTAGCATAATATTCTCTGGGTCCATCCACATTGCTGCAAATGGCAGTATTTTATTCTTTTTTTATGGCTCAGTAACATTCCATTATATGTATATATACCACATCTTCTTAACCCAATCATCTGTTGATGGGCATTTGGGTTGTGAAGCTTAGCTCTTGAATGTGCCTATAGACCAAGAGTTCTTGGCTTGAAATCATTGTGTTCTTTGAGCACCTATCACAAGCAGAGGATATAAAAACTGTTTACAGAGAGAAAGTACAAATAGCTGAGTTGTTAGACTACCTCAAGACTATCAACCAAGTATCCCAAGTAGCTGACAAAAAAAAAAATCCGACTTTGTGGATTTGGGGACCAAAATGTCAAACAGGGCTTCCTTCTTGGATGGGGTCCTTATTTCCAGCATGCATCTGGCAGACGGTGCCTCTCTCTAGGTTCCTTGATTAACAGAGTTGGGTTTTTCCCCTCCAGGTAACTTGTGCCGTTGCACTGGATACAGGCCCATAATCGATGCATGCAAGACTTTCTGTAAAGTGAGTAGAAAGGAACACGTTTTTGAGTATATTTTTTCCTCAATGAAACAAAATAGTGCGGGTTGGCAGGTGTGATTAGGAGAATAGCCCATTTCACTAATGCAGGGCTACTTCTTATCTCAAGGTCCGTAATTGCTGTTTGTTACTTGATCTTGAGCAGGGCGCCTACCCTGGTTCATTGAGCTTGCCCTGGTAGCCACACAGGCAGCACCTGAGCACTTCGACATTGGCTGTGGGTCATTGTTCCAAGGGGTCTTAACTGACCTGCTTGTCTGGGTTGGGTACCCTGCCCCGCTGCTCCCGCACCCCTATCACAGCACTGGGCACACGGTGGTGTAATTGCCCATTTGCTCTTCCGTCTCTTCACCAGAATGTGGTCTGCTTGACGCAGAGGCTGAGTCACTGTGCACCAATGGAATTAGGCACTCAATCGATGCTTGTTGAATGAATAGATGAACAAACAATGTTGAAATGAGGGACATAAGATGGCCCTTTGGAATTTAAATGATGAAAGCAGTGTATCGTAAGAACAGAGTGATAATAATAATACTTGTTATTGTTAATATTTCTTTATTAGTAAATTATTAATAATAAATTAATAAATTATTTCTTGTTAATGAAATATTAAATCAACCATTGTTAATATTTATTGCCATGTGCCAGACTTTGTTATAAGATCTTTACAGCCTGGTGACTATAGTAATAATACTGTGTTGTGTACTTGAAATTTGTGAAGAGAGTAGACCTTAAGTGTTATCACCACACACACATACACACACACACACACACACACACAAATGGTAACTGTGAGTGATGGATGTGTTAATTAACCTGGTTGTGGTCATCACTTCACAAAGTATACGCATGTCAAATAGTCATGTTGTACACTTTAAATATACACAATTTTATTTGTTAATTATATCTCAATAAAGCCAAAAAATATTTAGTAGAATCAACAATAAATTCTTGGTTATTTGTTTTTTTCACCCACTAGACTTCTGGCTGCTATCAAAGTAAAGAAAATGGGGTTTGCTGTTTGGATCAAGGAATAAATGGATTACCAGAGTTTGAGGAAGGAAATGAGGTCAGTGAAATGTAAATTTTTTATAAGGTTTTCTCAGGACATGAGTAGAGACCAACTTACCTTTAGGAAGATTAAATGGTTGTGTAAGGTAGCTAATTTGAGGTGTGCAGCATGTCCCCTCCCCCATTCTCACCCCATGTCTATCCAAAAAAAAAAAAAATCTAACCTAACAACTTCATCCCTCACTCCTGATGTTACTCTCGGTCACATACAACTACCTATAGGAGGGAGAACACATTGATCTCTTAGTTTAAAAAAAGCCTTCTTCAAGTCTTTTTTCTAGTGGAGATGTTAGGGAAATGGAAGGGCAGGGAGTGATAAGAGAGGTGGCAATTCAGGGGAGTGTTCTGGCTCTCAGTTGTGTCTCACGCTGCTGCCTCCTGTGCTCCCCTCAGACTCCAAGGAGCATGTGCAGGGGCTGAGGGCTTTGGAGGCCCACCAGCATCTGCACTGAGATGCTGGTGACCTGGTCTGTGTTAGAGCCCTTGGCTTAGAGCCCAGGTACCATGGCTGACCAGTGGGGTATTTTGTCTGTCTGTCTCTTCTATGCCTATCTTCATCTGACCTTATTCCACAAAAGGATTTAAAGTAGGGAGAATTGCCTGATGACAATAACTTCTGGTACTTTCTCTTCTTAAGACAAATCTAAAACTTTTCTCAGAAGAGGAGTTTCTGCCATTGGATCCAACTCAGGAATTGATATTTCCTCCTGAGCTAATGGTAAGTAAGACAAAGTTGAGCTCATCCTAGAGGAATTCACGGTGAAATGCCAGGAAGGATATTTGCTTATGGATCCTCTTGAAAGCTGATTGGCGAATAGGTAATATCCACCTGCCATTCTCAGTCCAAGGTCTAAAGAGTATGGGACCAGGGCAGAGATGGGGGAATGAGGGTGGAGTCACCACCAGGGGACAGTTGAATGTAAGAAGCAGCAGATGGTATGCATTAAAAAATGTCCTGAAAAGACATCACAGCATCTGTAGATTTAGACATGTTTTCTATTTCCGGTTTTGCTGAGTTTTATTCTTCCATTAAATGTTTTGACGAAATTAAGCATGTAAAGTATTTTTAAGCATTGAACTGTATTCTTTTGAGATATAAAAGCACCAAAGGGAGATGTATTGGAATAGTCTCCAGAAGGAGTAAAATATTGTCACATTTTATCTTGTACTCTGATTCCTAGTAAAGCTCTACTTTTAGGTGACTTTTATTTTATTTTATTTTGTTTTGTTTTTTCCAATGATGATTTTTTTAAAAATATTTATTTATTTGGTTGAGCTGGGTCTTACTTGCAGCGCATGGTCTCCTTAGTTATGGCATGCGAACTCTTACTAGTGGCATGTGGGATCTAGTTCCCTGACCAGGGATCGAACCTGGACCCCCTGCATTGGGAGCGCCGAGTCTTATCCATTGCGCCACCAGGGAAGTCCCACTTTTACTTTATTTTTTTATTTTTTTGCGGTACGCGGGCCTCCCACTGCCGTGGCCTCTCCCGTTGCGGAGCACAGGCTCCGGACGCGCAGGCTCAGCGGCCATGGCTCACGGGATCAGCTGCTCCGCGGCATGTGGGATCCTCCCGGACCGGGGCACGAACCCGTGTCCCCTGCATCGGTAGGCAGACTCTCAACCACTGTGCCACCAGGGAAGCCCTACTTTATTTTTTAAAAAGATCTCTATCTCCTGTTTCTGTTCCTGTAAAGACAGAGAAGAAACAGGTGGAAATATTATCACGAGACGATCTTGAATCTTTACTGCTTTTTCAATAGACAATGGCTGAGAAACAACCACAAAGGGCCAGGATTTTTGGTGGTGATAGAATGACATGGATTTCTCCAGTGACCCTGAAGGAACTTCTAGAAGCCAAAGTCAAGTATCCCCAGGCCCCGGTTGTCATGGGGAACACCTCTGTGGGTATGTAGATCCCCAGGGACTTCTTATGAGGAAACTGAGGAAAAGGGCTTTGGGGAGGAGAAAACCTCATATATGCATGTTCTCAGAAAAAGCAGTCTGAAATAACATTTTAAATCATTTATACTTGACTTCCCTTGAGCACTGCTCAAGAGACTTACAACTTCATCACATAAGTGAATTCCTGTTGCCCTAACCGGAGCAGTGCACAGAGCTGTACCCAAGAGGCCTGCTCCGTGACAAATTAGCAGCAGCAGCTCCAGTGACAGCTGTCCTGTCTTTCCATGTAGACACTGATCTGGGGCTTGTATTTGAAATTGCTGTTTCCTCTCTCAGTGGTGTCTCAATGGCCATAATAGGTTTTCTTAAACTGCAGTGACAGGCTCTTTCTATGGTGTCCATTGTAAACTCAGTTTGACTGCCTACTTCTCTGAGGAGTCTCCTAGAGTCTTCCCAAGGAGAATTTTGAGTATACCACAAGTGGTCTTGGACGTGTCTGCCAAGTTTTAAGGCTGACGAGTCCAAAGAGTTCCCCAAGTTTAGTGAAAATCCACCCGTCCGTTCTCTGTGTGTGTGATTTGGCAATAAACAGACCAATAGATATGTAATTTTTATATATTTAAAGACATCAGTTTTAATCACAATCTCAAAATTTAAAAGGCAGTTATCCCCCCTTCATCTCAGTCTGCTTATTTTTTTTTCCTAATCCTTCAGGGCCTGACATGAAATTTAAAGGCATCTTTCACCCAGTTATAATTTCTCCTGATAGAATTGAAGAACTGAGTGTTGTAAACTATACAGATAATGGTGAGTTCTTAAGGTCCCTATTTTCTTAGTTAAAATGCATTAATCAGCTTATTTGCTTTGCTCAGCAGACAAGCAAAAAAAGTCTTATTCATAATTAGAATATACAGAGAGACTCCCTTGTTAGGTGATAACTCTGGAGGAGGCTCAGGGAAGAATTCTCTATGATTATACGAGATACTAATTGTCTGAAGAGTCGGGTTTTCACTGAAGAACTTTTATGTCTGCTGTGTGAGGGAAATGTAACAGCTCTTCAGTGAAGGGTACTGTGCTAAGTGCTGGGTAGAAGATAAAGATGAGAGTCTTTGCTCTCCAGAAGCACAGTAGTAACCAAACAAGTTTACGTATGAAGCAGCTTACAAACTGGCTTTTCCATTTCAATAAAGGAAATTGATTTAATGACAATGATGAGAAGCAATGAAATGTGGGTTTGGAGGCTGGCTCTGGAGTCCCGTTCCTGACCATGTCATATATTAGCTGAAAAACTTAGTCAAGTTACTTAACTGAATCTCAGTGTGTGTGGGGGGCTATTAATACTTCAAAACTTTGTTAGAATTCAAGAAGATTCTGTGAAGCATTCAGCATAGTGCTTGACCCAGTGAGTATTCAGAAAATTTAGCCTCCATGACCTCCATCACTCTCACCCCTGCCTCTGTCACCAGCACCATCACCTCTTTCACCATCATCATTAACACCTCCATTACCAACCACTATTCCCACCGTCACCACCATGACCACCAGTAAGCAGGGTAGCACGTATCTAGCATAAAGATCCCATATCTGTAGTCTAAAATCTAATGGACATTTCCAGGTCAGCAATGATCACATTGCGTTATCTACAAATGATTTCATTTCAGGACTGACCTTAGGTGCTGCCCTCAGCCTGGCTCAGGTGAAGGACGTCCTGGCTAATGTGATCCTGAAGCTCCCGGAGGAGAAGACACAGATGTACCAGGCTCTCTTGAAGCATTTGGGAACTCTGGCTGGATCCCAGATCAGGAACATGGCTGTATGTATCTGACGACTGTAACATCTAGTATGTGTCCCGTGAATGACTGTCCCTGATAAATCATGACATTTTCATTCTTTTGGAACAGACAGAAAGAATAGTTTTCCGAAGTATTGCTTGATTCTTATTTTACCACTTGTGTCATTATAATTACATAAGTGGAGTGAAAATAACCCATTATTTTAAAAAGTCTTTAGGGGGCCACATAGTGAGCAGGCATCCAGATTCGGATCTGAACCCTCTCCTGGCCGTGGGCAACTGTACCCTCAACTTGCTATCAAAAGGTAAGTGACAGCTCCTTCTTAGGGACTATTAAACCCTGTTCCTCCTACCCTTTTGCCTCTCTAGGGATGCAGGAAGTCCAGTTTTGAAAATTACTCTCCTTTATAATATTAATAATTCCTCTGCCTTTCTGGGTGCTTGGAAAGTTGGTCAGTCTGGTCCTAAATGCACACACACCCAATGTCTTCATCTCTTTCTTTCTGAGGACTTGTGCTAGATGTTTTCCCATACTGGTCACCTGACATCGACCAGTGTTGGCTAGTGTCCCGGTGTGATGTGAGTAGTGGAGAGAACTCTAGGCTATTGACAACGATTGGGCCCCTTTGTCAAAGACTTTCTCCAGGTGGTACAGGAGTGTGTGAGACCCACGTCATGCTATGTGCTCATGCTGACATTGATGGAAGCCTGCAGACCTTTTTCTATTGAACAGTGGTTGGGCTTCATTCTATATTTATTTACTCGAGTTTTGTTTTTTGAAAGTAAGTCCAGGACTTTTCAGTTATTTCTTTTATTTTAACTTTGTCGACAATTATTAGGAAGTTTTCATTGGTCCTCTATACATCCGTTGTTTTTTTTTTCATTTAGAAATATGTACTAACTTTCTGTAACCTGCATTGTTAAATGCCTACTCTTCATGTCATCTAAACGACAAAATTATCTTAAGGAAGAAGGTGTACATTCAGTTATCAATTTAAGTAACAACCTTTAAAAAATCATTTATTGAGAAATAGGTTTTGTGATGTAAATATGAACATCAAAAGCTTCTTAGCTTTATCCCGAAGTCCTATTTCATTACAGCTTTAAACAGTTCCTCCCCCCAATATACTGATTAAAGAACAGAAATTCTTTTGGTGCTGAGAAAAGATATAAACAAATAAGACTGTATCCCACTAGTATAAAAATTCATTAAAGGCAATTTATTTATTCACTACTGTATCAAGTAGGGTTCTTGGTTATAAATAAATGTTTGTTGAATGACTTTATTAGAATATCAAAAGGGATATTAATGTCCTCTCCCTTCTTACAAAGCTCAAAATGAATCATGCTGTTCAGAAAGAGTGCTAAGGTCTGACTCTACCTGACCTCTGGTCTACTCTGCTAGATATTTTTATTTATAATCAAGCAAGGAAGGCAAAAAAAAAAAAAAGGTAGGCCCTAGATGGGAAGAAACATTGCAAGATGCCATTTCATGGTGAAAGATTTTTAAACATAGGAGGAGCACTTTTTTCCTCAAACAATAAATTTCCTGTGATATTTGGTAGAATTATTTCCCAAGTTTTGGGAGTTTGATTGTTTAATAGAACAGATTCCAGGGAACGTGTCATTTCTTTCCACAGAAGGAAAACGACAGATTCCTTTAAATGAGCAGTTTCTCAGAAAGTGCCCCAGTGCTGACCTTAAGCCTGAAGAAATCTTGATCTCAGTGAACATCCCTTATTTGAGGAAGGTGAGAATGTCCTTTCAATTTCTTGGCTTTACTTGTGAGTGCACAGCTTGTTAATTCCAACATAGGGTGGGTTAAGAAAAGGTGTTGAGCGTTTGCAGTGGAGAATATGAGGATTTGTGAATAGTTAGGTTTCACTTGTGTTATATACCCCCCATCATTGCTAGAATCTGGAGACCTTTGACTCTACCTTCCTTCCCAACCCTGCCCGCCACCTCTCTCTCACTCTCTGTGTCTCTTTCTCCCTCCCCACCTTCCCCCCACCCAAACCAACCTCTAAAGTTACTTTCTTACAGATTTTTAAAAATTCTTTGTCCCGTGAGGCTTTTTCCTAAATAAGACTTAAAACTATACTTCTGCTTATATCTTGAGGTTTTGAAGAGGCTATAAATTTGCAATAGAACTTAATGGTAAGAAGAAGGGCTTTGGAGTCAGACTCAAGAGTGAATCCTAGTTTTAGACCTACTTTGACCCTGAGCTCATTACTGAATCACTCCTAATTACAGATGCCTCTTCTGTAAATGCGAATCAAGCTTGCCTTGGAGGGTGTATGAATTTGCTAGGGCTGCCATAATAAAGAACCACAGCCTGGGTGGCTTAACTACACTCTTACTTGTGGAGGCTGGAAGTGTGATATCCAGGTGCTGCAGGGTTGGTTTTCCCTTGGCTTTTCTCCTTGGCTTTTAGATAACTATCTTCTCCCTGTGTCTCCGTGTGCTTTCCCTCTGTTTGTGTCCGTGTCCAAATTTCCTCTTGTGAGGACACCACCATGCTGCATCATCGCCCACCCTGATTATCTCATTTTAACTTAATCACCTCTTTAAAGACCCTATCTCCTGATACAGTCACATCCTGAGGTACTGGGAGTTAGGACTTCAACTTATCAATTTTGAGGGGGGACACAATTTGGCCCATAACAGAGAGTGTGGCAAGGGTCAAATGAGGCAACATAAACAAACTGCCTTGTGCAAGTTGTCCCTCAGTGTGCTTTTATAGGTGCCACTTCACTTTTGCTTTCAGTGGGAGTTTGTGTCAGCCTTCCGACAAGCCCAGCGGCAACAGAATGCGCTAGCGATAGTCAATTCGGGAATGAGAGTTTTTTTTGGAGGAGGAGATGGCATCATTAGAGAGTTATCCATTGCATATGGAGGCGTTGGTCCAACCACCATCTGTGCAAAGAATTCCTGCCAGAAACTCATCAGAAGGTATGGATTCATGTCCTTAGTCTCCAAGTAATAGAGCAGCTCTTTCTGTGGTGTCATGTAATTACAAGAAGAAAAATTCTTACTACTTTTCTGTTTAATGACACGGAATTCCAATAAGATCTCATGATTATTCCCACGTGTCTTAGTGAATTCTGAAGTGGACACCATATAGTGTGTGTGTGTGTGTGGGTGTGTGAACCCATCTCCCAATAGTATATAGACACAGTAAGCAAAATGAGTAAATCTGCATTCGTTATCATAAGAGAATAATTTACCATTATGAAAGATAGATTATGGGAGTTTGTTTTATAATAACTTGCTAAATGCACATGCATACCTAACTTTTTTATTTCTATACGTAATACTAGTCGCCAATATTTCTTGAGCATTTACTAAGTACCAGTTAACATTTCAGAAGTAATAGACTAACGGTTAAAACCACGATCTTGATTGAACCACACTGCCTGCATCCAAATCTCAGTTCAGCTCTTATAAATTATGTGATCTCTTTCAGCTTGCTTAATCTTACCTCAGTTTCCTTATCAGTCAGGGAGATAATCACACCTCATAGGACAGTTGAGAGGATTAAATGAATGGATACATATAAGGTACGTAAAACAGAACCTGGCATGCAATAAATGTTCTAGTGATATAGGGAGCAGTTACTCCTGGGCTGAGGACTTAACATGAGTTGTCATTTCTTTCTCACGACCATTCCAGGAGCTGTGTTCTACCATTACTGCCCTTTTAGAGATGATGAACTGGTGGGCCCAGGCCAGACACCTTGAGAGTGGTGGTCTGTGATTTGAACTTGGGTTGCCTGACTCTGGAGTTTGTACTCTTTTTCTGCTGCATTAAACTGTTGCTATTTGTCTTACAAGCTCACTGAGCCTGTGAGGTAGTGAGTCCTGTTGGGCAAGGAGTCTTCTCTTTTGACGCCCACAGGCGCTGGAATGAAGAGATGCTGGACACAGCTTGCAGGCTGATTCTGGATGAAGTCTCCCTCCCAGGCTCAGCCCCAGGTGGGAGGGTGGAGTTCAGGAGGACTCTCATCATCAGCTTCCTCTTCAAGTTCTACCTGGAAGTGTCACAGATTTTGAAGAGGATGGTAAGTGGAACTGACCATGCATTACCTTTCCCAGTCTTGGGGGCTCTGGGGATACACACAGTGGCGGCAACAACTCCCTGCCAAATAGCTGTAGAATAGAATAGAAAAGACAACCCAGATCGGAGACTCATGGGCTTGCTGGGCGTATGGCGGGCCGTCTGTTGATGGAGTGAGTGTTTGGGGAAGAATGGCAAGTAGAACACAGAGTTGTGCGGGATTTGGTTTAATACCACTCAGTTATTTTGTTTCTGACCTGTTGTATGTCTCCATGGTGTTCAGAAACTTGTTAATGATTTGAATATATTTTCCCTTAGGAAAGCGTTTCTTCCACCTGTCGAGGTTTACCTTTGTACGTTTGGCTTTCTTCTCTGGGTTCAGCTTTGTTTTCTCTCACTTGTAAGATGGCAATGGCAGCCACTCCACAAGGTTGTTGAGAAATGGGTCATCATAGGAAAAATGCTTCAGAGAACCATGGTGAAGACTGCCTACTGGTAGTCATAATCACAGTAGTAAGCATCGGGCATTCTTTCACCTGGCCTCCCTTATGACAAACAATTAGAGTTACAAGACTGGTGGCAAGGGAGGATACAACTGAAAAAAGTTTGGAATAAATTTGCTAGACCCAAAGGGAACTTCAACCATATTGGTTCATTAATCCCAAGCTACAATCAGTGGACCAAACTAGACTAGAAGCCAAGAACATTCCTCATGTGGTATAGAAATTAGTATGATCACTTTTTTTTTTAAATAAAATTATTTATTTTTGGCTGTGTTGGGTCTTCGTTGCTGCATGCGGGCTTTCTCTAGTTGTGGTGAGTGGGAGCTACTCTTCGCTGCGGTGCGTGGGCTTCTCACTGTGGAGGCTTCTCTTGTTGCGGAGCACAGGCTCTCGGCACACGGGCTTCAGTAGTTGTGGCATGCAGGCTCAGTAGTGGCTTGTGGGCTCTAGAGCACAGGCTCAGTAGTTGTGGCACACGGGCTTAGTTGCTCCGCGGCATATGGGATCTTCCCAGACCAGGGCTCGAACCCGTGTCCCCCTGCATTGGCAGGCAGATTCTTAACCACTGCGCCACCAGGGAAGCCCTAGTATGATCACTTTAAATTAGAGGCAGAGTTCTCTCTTATCATTGCTTCTGAAGGTATCTTCTCATTATATGTGAGAACTAAGAACCAGAACACTTGTATCAAAGTTTTTAGAATAGAAGCTTAAAATCATATATAAGTGACATATTGTCACTAGGTAATCAAAAGAGAAAAAGTAATAAAGCCAACTATACACTCCTGCGATTAATAGCAAACTAATACAATTTATTGGATGAATCAAATGATATCAATTACAGCTTCCATCTTGTAGTCTTTTACCTTCTATTCAATTTCCTCTATTAATATTCCTCTGCTATTAAAAGTAATAGCCTTTGTTGGCTTTAATTTTCTGTTAAAATTTTAAAATTGTAAAAAAAAATAGCCATTAGGTGCACTGTTTGAAGTCTTGCCTAAGGGCCAAATTGACCCACTTTTCCTCAGCTCTAGGAGGTGTTCCTCCTGGGGCCCCAGAATGCTTACTGCTGTGAGGTTGTGGCAGAGATGCAGCCTGCCGCAGTTTCTCTTCTTCCTGATTGGCCAGGTGGTACAAAGCAGAGCTTGATGCTCATTTGCAGTGGTGTACCTTGGCTCTGACCTTTTCCTGGTTTAACCACTCTGTTCCTTTCCAATCATTTACTTAGCTTCTACTTTCCTGTTTTATTGGTTTGTAAGTCCTCAAATCATTTAGAAAGGCATGTGAAAGTATCATAAGAAACTTAAAGATATTGGGAGTCAGTAATCTACTGTTTTCATGTGGCTCTTCATAATATGTGGTCATACGTGTGGACCTTACAGAGTGTGTGTCCTGGAGGTCAGGGAGAACCCTGCTTCTACTTCCAGGATTCTGAATTAGGGAAGTACTTAACAAACTTAGACTTCACAGTAGAGCTGCTTGCTAAGAGCCATGTTAGCCTCCCTCCCAAGACCATCGTGGCATATTTTAAATATCTACAGTGGTTCTACTTTTCAGGACCCTGTTCACTATCCTAGCCTTACAGACAAGTACGAGAGTGCTTTAGAAGAGCTTCATTCCAGACATCACTGGAGAACATTAAAGTACCAGGTTAGTGGCTTTTTTCTTCTTTTTAATTCAGAGGTCCTGGGCTAAAGCTTCTTCACTTATCTCTCAGCGATTGTCAAGATGTATTAGCCCGAGCTCGCCTTCTGGTGAACCCACAGCCTTCTTTACTGTTAATTAAAATTTCAAAATCAGTGCAGTATTGTGATTAAAAATAAAGCTAGCAGTGGTAATTTTTTTAAATGTCTGTTTTCAACTTGAGGACTGTGTGTTTTGTTCTGTGGCCTTGTACCACTGACATGAACAAGCTGCCTAGTTTGCCATATGCTCTTGGCCTTGGCATTGTGGAAGTCATAACACAACAAAAGGCAGAGCTGCTGATTTATTTTGCTTGGATGTGGAGATACTCTGCTCCCCCAGTCCCCCTTCTCCAAGTGTTTTCTCTGTGAGTTAGAGTTTTAGAGTTGAATCAAACGTAAGTTCTAAGAGCTAATTTCAAGGTCTCCTAATGAAAGCTGCCTATTAGAACACAAGTCCTCATAACTTTCAAACAGAATTTTCAGCTACAACATCATAAGAGTATCGCCTGAAGTCCTCCTGTTGGTAAACTAGATAAGATTCAGTGCTTCTCCTTGAAATTGTTATCAAGAAACTTTACCTTGAGAGTTTTATTAAGTCAAGAGCATGAAAAGGCTTTTTAAAGATGCTTTTTAAATAGATTCAGTTCATTGGATCTATTGTTGAATTTAGTTATAAAAGCTTACAGTATGTCATAACAAACAGTCCCCTGTTGGTATATATCTCTTCAGTTTTTAGGTTCAATATATTCAAAATTCAAATATGCCAAACTCCTTTGAAAGTGTTGAAAGTGATCATTTTGAAAGTCAAAAATAGCTTCCCTCTTCCCCGGTGTAAAATACGACCACTGCAACGTTTGGCTCATTTATAAATACCCTAACACTGCCTTGACCATGGAATAAACTTCAACAACCACGGGAACAACAACAAATTAATGGGCTTTCAAATCATCCAAAGAAAAGTGATAATCTTCACGTAGTTTGTTATTATAGATTGCAAGATCAAGTTTTGGAAGTAGTGTATCTCTCACATATATGTTTTGTTTTTCCTCTGGGTTTTCACACATACACACACGCGTGCAGGCACACACACACACACACAAATACCCACATTGCTAGAGGAACTTCAGCAGTCATGACCAATATTTTTTTTCCCCAAATCAGTTAATTTGCTTAAAAGCCTTTTGACAGAGATCACCAGTTAGAGGAGACAACATTCTTTCCTCCGTGGTATCTTTAGCCATACAACAAGCACAAGCAAGTAATCAAATACAACCTCTTTCATCAGTAGATTCATCACAACTGACTTTTAAAAAAAAATGTTATAGCTTCAGCTAAATTAATCAATTTTATATTTATAGATATATATATGAAAGATATATTTTGGGATTTATCTTCAACCTTTTGGCAGGCAGGGCTCACAGCAAGGTTTCAAAACGCTTTTTTCCCAAAGCAGTGATGTGTTTCAGTATTTATAGTAAAAAGTATTATGTCATAGAAAACTCCCAGAGCCTATGTAGAGACCTATGAATATGTTTCCTTAGTGTCTAAGCTTATGGATTACCTGGAATTTTTCTCTTCAGGATAGAAAAAAATCTCTTTGGATTAAAAAAAAAAAAAGATGTGGGTGATTCTTCATTCAAATGTTGTTCAAATGGAGAACTCAACACAGCATTATAGGGCAGCACTTCGGGGGCATTTCACAGCGGGAATCAGTCCCTACCATCTGAAACAAACTGGACCTGATACATGTTTTTCTTTGGATCACCACCTCAGCTTCTCAGAGAAGAGGGAGAAGAAGCCTGCTGAGAGCGCTTGGCCGTGAGGATGGGGCTGGTGTGCATTGGGGCTGATTCAAATCCCTGTTCATATTGCCTGAACCCCAACATGTAAAATTTTCTCTCATTCCCCCCCTTCCCCTACATTTGTGGCCTAATGTCCACCTTTATTTAACGGTGCCTAGGCCAAGTTCTAAATTATTCTTCTTCATAATCTTCTGCTTTCTAGTTTATAAAGTCACGATGAACACAACCACCACAAAACAAAACACAAAGACTTAGCCAATATTCCTTTTTTGGTGCATTGTCTTGTACTAACTACAGAATTGAAGTTTACATTTAAGTGAAGCAAATATGGGCTTTAAAACAATAAATGTTTATCAGTAAGTATATATTTTACTGTAAAACAGTAAATTTTATATGAAATAGGAATAAGTTCAGAGCATCCTACACATATGTCTTATGCCAAATTCATTTGAGAAATGAGTCTACTTTCTACATATAATTGTCAGGGAAAATTTGGCTGATATCTTACTTGTTGTCATTTATACTATAAAAACAATAGGGTTTTTTCCCTCATTTCTCTAATAACCAATAAAAATGCTGAACGCATTTTCGGATTACATGTGCCACTCTCCTTTTCCCTCTGACAGATCAGAGGTTTCTCCAGGTTCCTGCCTAGAGAACCTCTGATCTATCTCAAGCTGAAGGTTTATTTTTTGAGTCCCTCAAGTAGGTTGGCAGTGACTGACAACCATTCTTCCCAGGTCTCGTGAGCAGCAGAGGGGCTTGGGGAGGTGTCTTTTCACAGATAGCTTTATGTAAAGTTCCCATCGTAACCATGCTGGCTTTCCTCCATTCATGGTATTTGGTAAATGGAATCCAAATGTTCAGAAAGGCAAAGAAAGCAAAACACCTGCGTGAGAAGAAAACATGACAGTTGATCAGTAGGATCCCAGACAGCTAGGGTCTTTCCCTTCCATTCTGTGCAGCAAGAGCCTCAGAGCACTTCCGTTGAACAAGGGAAGCTCTGACTCTGGAAAATCTGCAGCTATGATTGACATGAGCTACCACTCTAGGCGGAATCAAACATCTCATGTATTGTCAATATGTAAAATAAGTAGGCTTTCTCAAACTGCACATTCTAGGAATCAAATACAAATGTATTTACTTTTTAAAAATTTCTCAGATGCCTTACATGATGCTGAGCTGGAAACAGGTCAGCTTCTATGGCTTCTTTTCCTCTCAGTAGAGGTGCTAACCAGCATGTGTTCTGTTGGTGCCTTTTCTTTTTTTTTTTTTTTTTTTTTTTTTTTTTGCGGTACGCGGGCCTCTCACTGTTGTGGCCCCTCCCGTTGCGGAGCACAGGCTCCGGACGCGCAGGCTCAGCGGCCATGGCTCAGGGGCCCAGCCGCTCCGCGGCATGTGGGATTTTCCCGGACCGGGGCACGAACCCACGTCCTCTGCACCGGCAGGCGGACCCTCAACCACTGCACCACCAGGGAAGCCCTATTGGTGCCTTTTCTGTCTTCCCTCCTACTGTCTGATGTAGTGGAGCACTGTGAGCCTCATCTCCAAGAAAGAGCCTGTGCCTCACCCAGGCTCAGGGTGACACCGTGAAAAGCGGTGTGGAGCAGCAGATAGGGTGGGAAAGGGAGCCTCCATAGCTTTTTCCGGGCCTTACCTTGGCCAACCCTCCTCCTGCCCGGGTCTTCCTGAGAAAGCCTAGGGGGTCTGGCCTCAGCCCTGGTGCTGGACGCAGTACTGACCCCGCGAGGTGTGGACGGGGCAGCTCGGCACTGCTTCGCAGGCGGCTCCTCCCGCAGAGCTCCAGGCCCCAGAGCTGCCTTCTCCTTTGAGAGGAGCCTTTTGGGAGTGGCCGCTTGGCTGGCAACTTTCCTGGAATTTCCACCTCCCACAGTCCCATCACCGGACCCCTCGGCAGCCTCAGCCTTGCCCCTGGTCTCTGAGCTTGGTCTATACCATGTCTCTTAACCCTTCTTTCTTCATACCTCCAATTCTTCTCCCAACTAAGAAAGCTAACAACTCTCTCATTTTAAAATACTGGAGGAGATGTTATGTTTCTTAATTTCGACTTTGGTTAATGAAGCATATTTAAGGTATACCAGTGGCAAGACATTTTACTCCGTGGGTCTCTAAGAAAAAGTCATATTAGTGAATCATTACTCAAAATGCAGCTTCCTTTGTCTTCATTCTTTATCAGGATTGTCTGAGTTATGAGTCTTACCAATTATTTCTTAGACTTCCTCACTCAAAGAAGAAAATAAAAAAAGCTCTTGTGGTTGAATGCATGCACTCATTTTCTATAAACATGGTCATCAGGCTTTTCTGCAAAATAGTACATGTGCCATGCTTAGCTACAACAGTAAAATAATTTTGATAATAAAAGTTAAAGAAATACATGAGCATTTGCAAGAGGACATCATTTTATATTGTCAGGAAGAAAGATTTATATTCATTTAGTTACACAAATAGAATTTGTTAGAGATGTTTGTGGTCTATATCAAAATAGTGGGGAAAAAAATAAGCACAACATCATGGCTGTACATCCCAGTTTGCCTACTGAATTATTGAAATAGGCTTACTGTCCTGGTGTTTTTATTTTCGAAAGTGTTCTGGTTTGGATGTAAATGATATAGCTCCCCTCTTATGAGAGATGTGCATAATATGATTATAAAAATGATATGTTGATTATTGATTAAACAGAATGCAGACCCAAAGCAGCTTCCTCAAGACCCAGTTGGCCATCCCGTCATGCATCTGTCTGGTATTAAGCATGCCACAGGTGAAGCCATCTACTGTGATGACATGCCTGCAGTGGACCGGGAGCTGTTCTTGACTTTTGTAACAAGCTCAAGAGCTCACGCTAAGATTGTGTAAGTGATAAGGTTTTTACCCAGTAGACAGAAATGATTGCCTTTTTTGGCCAAGTCACATTAGTGAAAAGTAACGGTTTGAAGAGGGTAAGCTATTTGTTGGCAATGTCCAATGTATTAGATTTGAAGTGAAATGGGATCAAAATGTAGACTTCACCACAGTTTGTCCCTCCGTATAATAACTTCATCGTCCCAGGAATTTTTTCCCCATTGTCTGGCATGGAACTATTGGAGGGTTTTGGATGTATCTTCCCTCTCTCGTATCTTATTCTCCGATTAAGAACGTTCTCTGTGGTCTGCAGGCTGCGGGGCCGCTCTGAGTAGCCCTGTTCTGTGTGTTCTCATGTAGGTCTGTGGATCTGTCAGAAGCTCTCAGCCTGCCAGGTGTGGTGGACATCCTGAGTGAGGAACATCTTCATGGCATCAACTCCTTCCGCCTTTTAACCGTACCTGAGAAACTTCTATTGACAGATGAGGTACTGCATTTTTGCTTTCTGTTTTAAAAGTAACTTCCTCAGTTTATGACACTTCGTATTTTCTTAAAAGATAGCATTGAACTTGGCACATCATAAAGGATTCCAGTATTCTTTGAATGCTTATTATAAATCACTATATTCTAATAGTGAATTCGTTCAAAAATATTCATTTTCCATGTAAGTAAAGAAGTTGACTAGTTATATAAAAGATACTTGAGTATTTTATATTTTCTAGTAGTAAGATCATGTGTTGCTTTCATACTTATGAAAGGATATATGAGAAGAGAATAATGACTTTTATTTTCTGGTACTTTCCCTGAGAATCCCTTGCCATTGCCCCCGTCTCAGTCCAACGTCCAAGTTCAAGGGGTAGCTCCACCATGAAGTCTTTCCTTATCCTTTAATCCAGGAGTTCTTTCTCCCTCTCGGAACTCTCTCTCATTCATTCATATGCCATGTGTTCAACAGGCATCTTTTAAGTGAGCACCTACTGCCGTAGGTGAACAAGACCCCTGTGGTTCTTGCCCTTGCAGAACTTAAAGTCTGCAGGAGAAGGCAAAGTGGACCTTTATTGCGCTTTCTATCTTATATTGAGCTTATGTATTTATGTCTATGTCTTACCTATTTCTCCTACCTAGTAAAATGCCTTGAGTGAGGGCCCACGTCTGATTCATCGGCATATTCCATACACTGCTTCCTACAAAGAAGAGTAAATGAGCAGAGGAACAGTGATAGCATTGTTGCCATTTGAACGTTTCAGATGATTGAAACATTGACTACTGTATCTCAGGTTATCAGAAGATGCAGCGAGGGCAGTGTCCAGAAGGTTTTCTACATAACTCCAGATTCTCAGTTCAGTGTTTACCCAAAAGAGCTTTATCATTTGGAAGAGTCCCTGCCTCTGGCTCTCACTAGCAGACACAGTTGATAAAAATGAAAGTTTGGTGACTGAGAGTCTGAAGTCAGGTTGAACCTCCCCCAAGGCAGAGGACAATGAGAGCTATGGCCTTTGCGTAAATGTTAATTAACCAAGCAAAGCCTTCCTGGGCCCTGGGGTGTGTGCACGTTGATTCTGAGTATCTCAGGGGTGTGTCTGTGAACGAGGTCACAGGGCAAGACCCACGTCTGTGGAGAGCAGAGAACAGAGCTGTTGCGAATGATTGCCTCCGTTAGTTTCATTCCTTTTTTTAGCATTTGTCCTTAGCACGCTATATCTTTAAAAAATCGTTTCATTGCAGAAATTTTAAACACACACAAAAATAGAGACTAGTACAATGAATCCCCATAGGCCCATCACCCAGCTCCAACCATTATTAACACTTGCCATTTTTGTTTCATGTGTCTCCCCACTGCCCCTGCCCACCCGTACCCAACACACTTTTGTGTGTGTGTGCTGGATTTAACTTTTCTTTAACTACCATTTTTGTTTGGTGATAAAACTACTATATGTTCATTGTAGAAAAGACCTAATAATCTAATGTCGTTCTTAAAAATGAGTGATTATGTTTTGATTTGGATCTCAGTAAAAGGTGGGAAAGAGAATCAAAGGGTCGTATGACTTCTTCCAGTCCTGACTGTTTTACCTCTCTGGAGCCTTAGCCTTGTTTATCCCCATCCGCTTTCTACCCTGGTCCCTGGGTGACCTCTTTAGGCCGCCTACCTACCCCACCTGCTGGTGAACCGAAGAATGCTCCGGGCTCGCTCTTGGCTCCTGTAGTCACTTCTCTCCGTGAAAAGCCTGTGCTCCACCACAGTTCAGGGCAGACATGTGCTCACCAGCAGTGCTGCATTGTCACTCTCTCCCTCCTTCCTCTCTGGGTGAGATGGTCTCTGCTCCCGGTTCATGAAGGAGAGGTCACTTCTCAGAATGGCCCAGCTCGTGGTGTGGCAACCCCAGGTCAAACCACGGGACTGACTCTTCTGCTGTACATGAGGCAGCCTCAGGCCTGTCCCTCTTCAGCCATCGCTGCCAATGATGCAGCGCAAAGACCTGCACTCTCCCAGTGCCCGAGGTCAGCAGGCCAACTCTGACAAATGCGCTTCCCTACCGAAGCCTTCGTTAACCACAGCACTGCGGTTAAGTCACACGTGAAGGGGTCATTGACTGTGTGTCTAGCTCTGTGCCAGTAGGGAGCGGGGGAATGAACGAAAGGAGAGGCCCTGGTGCCTGCCCTCCTTGGGAACAGAGGTCTGTTCTGTGTTGTAGGTATTTTGCGTGGGTGAGCTTGTCTGTGCCGTGATTGCTGATTCCGAGGTTCAGGCAAAGCGAGCTGCGCAACGAGTGAAGATTGTCTACCGAGATTTGGAGCCACTGATCCTGACCATTGAGGTAATGAGTTCAAAGTTTGCGCCAGAAGAGCAGATTTCAGCGGCATATCACTTAACATGCTTTTGACTGCAGAAACAGGAAAGAAAATCCAACTCAAAGTGGCTTCCGAAAAACAAGGGCTTTGTTGGCCTCAAACTCTTACCAGTGTTAGCGAGAAAGCTGATCTTCTGCCTCTCCTCCTTGCTGCCCATGGTGCAGGCTTTATCTCCTGTGGTGACAGGTTGGCAGCCAGGAGCTTCCAGTTCACGTCCAATAAGCAAGAAAGAATGCCATTGTCCCAACATCCCACGAGTAGGTCACATCCCTCTCTGGATTCATGACTGGCAAGAACTGGTGGTTACTGCTGGCGGGGGGGTCAGATTTCTTTGCGGTTTATGGGCTGTATGGGGGAGTGATGGAGACCTAAACAGAAATCTGAGCACTATTTGGAAGGGGACAGGTGAAAAGAATGCTGGATGGGTAGCCAACAATGTTCAGGAGAGGGGACACACCCTAGGACTCCATATACACCTTCACCCAGACTCTTTCAGGTACGCAGTGAGAACCAACAAGATGCTCTATGAAGCATATATTGGAGACACTAGTTTTAGATCCTTTATGCATATCTTAAGTAAGTATGAGAAATAGATCCTGTGATGCCTACACCTATTTTGGCAACTTAAACAAATGGGGGAACTGCATTTCCTACCCTGTTTTTAAAAAGGATTTTGAAATTTATAAAGGTTTTCAGACTCATCTCCCTGAAATGATATGAGTATTCTTCTGCATATATTTCACTGGTTCTTATAATTTACTAAATAATAAAAGCATGAAAGTTGGGAAAGCATCATGAATAGATAAGATTCAGCACATACAGACTCAGTGTAATCTCGGAATACAATATTATCTCCACAACATAATAAATAAATTGGGCTCTAGGTGACTAGCATGCTCTGAGGCAGAAAATAAGGAAATGAGTTGGCCAAGATTAGTGTCTCCAGGAGAACTTGGCCTTGGTTATGTTTCCTATCATGCTGCTTTATGCCAAGGAACATAGAGTTTGTTTCTGGACAGTGTCCTCCGTGTTCTGAAATTAAAATAAAATCATGTCAAGGAGACAAAAACATAAAAGTTTAGCTGGAGTCAAAGAGTGATTATGCTTTCCAAATTTTCCTGGCCAGTTTCAAATTCAAACATTCTGTTCCCTTCTTAAACCCTTTTCATTCATATGTTGCCTGCTCTTCTTGCTTACTTTATACATTCCTTCCTCAACATTTTGTTTTAGAGTTAGGCTTACTTCTTAGTAAGAAATTATGTCCGTAATACTTTATCAAAAATCTTGTTTGTAATTCTTTGCCCAATTCCAGTAGCTAAATATCTTCCCTTCCCCCTCACCCCGCTTTCCAGCCAAATAAAATTCCAAATAAGCAAATAGACACCACTCTCTTCCCACCCCTTCCCCCCCAACTTGGACCGGCACATCTCTAATTGTCTGCCAGAGAATCCCAGCATCAAATCCCAAACTTTGACATCCTGGAAAAGAGCTACCTCATGTTTGTATCAGAGGTTAAGCTCTCCAGGGTTAATCAACTAGATCAAGTAGATTTAATCAAACTGTATAGCAAGGAAGTATGTCCTGCTCCGTACACATTACAGTTCTTTTTATCACTTTGCTGACCAAGAAATATTCAGGAAATTAGCTCCAAGTTACTCAAAGAGCAAGCAGCAAGGGAAGTGGAAAAAAGATTAAACTTAAAAAAAATTGGATTTATAAAACTTAATTTCTGTTTTGAACCTAGAATATCTGAGTCTTAGATTAATAAGAAAATCATATGAATTGATTCCATTAGGAAGTGTGTTATCAATCAAAATAGGATAAAAGCAAATGGATCTCCATCACTATCACTACTGTTTAATCTAGCTTATGCTGTTTTGAATTTTTAATAGTTTGAATGGGGAAATGCTATCAAAACTCTTGGCTCATGGGGTCAGGCTGATGACCATGGTGAGAAAACTGTGCTCCCGCCCAGAATCTCTCATCAATCGTCATGGTCAACAACGTGACCATAGCTAATACCTAGAGTTCTCTGTGTGTTTACCTTGTTCTAAGCAGGTTTCCTTCATTAACTCACTAAATGCTCACAGCAATCCTATGAGGTAAAAACTGTTATTATCCCCATTCTAATGCAGAAACTGAAAGACACAGTTACCCAAGGTCCAGCAGCTGGTCAGCAACAGAAGCGATCCACAGACACTCTATCAAAGCCCCTTGGCCCCATGGTAGTAGAAAAAAAACAAACCCACTTTTTGAATGGAGGAAATGGCAGGATCACAATAGAACATCCCGTAAGGTATACTGATAGGTCTAGACACCGATTGGTGGCCAGAGGGAACCAGAGTTAGGAGAATCCCTCGCCGCCAGCAGGCTGGAATTTCATAGATGGACAATAATCCATTGTAGAAATTCTGGCAGGAGCTGGCATGTCACGTTTGCCAAGGACCCAGGGATTACAGCAAGATGAATTCCTAAGGATGGGTAAGAAAACCAGCCTAGATTATTATAGCTACACCCCTGATTATGTGTACCTACTACTGTACCCCTTTCAGTAGGCATCTGGGAGAAGCCATTAAAAACCAGAATATAAGTGGATTTGTGGTACCCACTCTGGACTTGTAATGGAATCTTTCTTGCAGGACTGGAGGTCCCAGGTGCAAATGCTGTACTCATACCCCCAGAGGAGCTTGGGGCTGGCAGGCAAGGCTACCATGTCCTTATCACTAGAGTGTCTTCAGCTAACACTGACAGAGCACTTATTATATGCCGTGTAAGCTCTTTCATGCCTCATTTCATTCTGTTCTTTCCACAACCCTGTTGGAGCTATGTGCAGAACTCTACCTTCATTTTACAGATGAGGCTCAAAGAGGTGAAGTAATAGACCCGCAGTCAAACAGCTGGTGAATGGAGAAAATGGACACAACTCTGACTGGGTCCAGCGCCCAAGATCTAAACCCCTGTGCCTTGTTACATTGGCTGCATAACATGGGCTGTGGAATGAAAAGAATAATCTGCCTGGAAATATTAGTTCCGTAATGGGACCACCTGGTGCTACGTGTTTTCTGAGCATACTTTTTTTTTTTTTTGATGCGGACATTTGCATTTGCTCCATGGGGAGTCTTTCTGCAGCCTGGTTCTCAGCTCAGCTCATGCGATTCCAGAGCAAGAGAAGCGCTGCGCGGACTCAGACAATGCAGCGTCACATGTGGCTACTGCTGTAGGACTGGGTCTCTTGCCCCGGGGGCCTCACTTTTCTGTTCTCTTTCTAGGAAGCTATACAACACAAGTCCTTCTTCGAGCAAGAAAGGAAACTGGAGTATGGAAATATTGATGAAGCATTTAAAATGGTGGATCAAATTCTTGAAGGTAAAACTATCTGAAAAGAATGATGAGAGGGGAAGCAACCCCGGCCTGCCCAGTTGTTATACAGATGGTGTCTGTTTTCCTGAAGGTCCGGAAACTGAGGCTCAGAGTGGTTAAGGAGCACCGTCATACAACAGCCACTAAGCCACGAAGCACTGTGGATTGATAGCTTTTTTAAGGATTTCCAGAGCCCATGTTTCTTTCTGTTTCATCTTTTCTGACTTCTCCCTCCCCCCTCCATCTCTGCTTTCTCCTTCCTTTCTTCTTTCCCTCCCTGTCTCCTTCCCCCACTTCCTTGCAGACTTCCTTTAGTTATGTATATATGTAATGAAAATTAAATTTCCCTCTTGAAAATCAGTTGATTTGAACTTTCCAATAAAATTTTTGTAACTTTTTATTTTGAAATAGTTTTAGATTTCAGAAAAGTTGCAGAAACATTAAAGAAACTCCTAATTACCCAGATTCCCCAATAGACATTTCATGACACGTGCTTTATCATTGTGTGTGTGTGTGTCTCTGTCTCTCTGCCTGTCTGTCTGTCTCCCTCTCTCTATATATAGAGAGAGACATATATACACACACATACACACACACACACATTTTTTTCTGAGCCATTTGAGAGTAAGTTACTGACTTGATGCCTCTGTCCTCCTAAATACCACAGTGTCCATTTTCTAAGAACAAGGATATTATCTTACATAAACATACAGTTGTTTTTTTGTTTTGTTTTGTTTTGCGGTACGTGGGCCTCTCACTGTCGTGGCCTCTCCCGTTGCGGAACACGGGCTCCGGACTCACAGGCTTAGCGGCCATGGCTCACAGGTCCAGGTGCTCAACGGCATGTGCGATCTTCCCAGACCAGGGCACGAACCTGTGTCCCCTGCATCGGCAGGCGGACCCTCAACCATCGGCAGGGCGCCACCAGGGAAGCCCCCATCTGAGAATGTCTTTTTAATTTCTTTTTTATCCTTGAAAGATATTTTCACTGAATATAGAATTCTGAGTTGACAGGTCTTTTAGCACTTGAAGAAAGATGTTATACCAGTTCTTCTGGCCTCCATGGTTTCTGATGAGAAATCTGCTGTCTTTTGAAGTATTTTTCCCCAATAGGAGAGGCAGTGTTTTTCTCTCTCTTCTTTCAACATATTTTGTTTTTAGTTTTCAGAAGTTTGACTGTGATGTGTCTTGGCATGAGTTTCTTTGGTTTATCTTCTTTGGGATTTACTCAGCTTCTAAATCTGTAAGTTGGTGTCTTTTACCAAGTTTGGGAAATTTTCACGTATTACATCTTCAAATACTCGACTTTAACGACACAAATGTTCAGACTTTAATTTTAATCACAACTGTTTCTGAGGCTCTGCTCATTTTCTTTTCAGTCTATTCTCTCCGTTGCTCAGGTTGAGCCATTTCTATTGTTCTGTATTCTTGTTCCCTGATGATTCCCACTGTTCTCTCTATTCTGTTGTTGAGCTCATCCACTGAGCCCCTTATATTCTGAGTGTTGTATTTCTTAGTTCTAAAATTTCCATTTTGTTCTTTTATATCTTCTGTTTCTTTGCTGAGATTTTCTATTTTTTTTTCATTTGTCCCAAGTGTTTATGTAAATTAAAGCATTTTTATGATGGCTGCTTTAAAATCCTTGACAGATAGTTCCTACATCTGTGTCATCTCGCTGTTGGCATCTGTTGATTGTCTTTTCTCATTCAAGTTGAGTTCTTGGTATGATGAATGACTTCTGATTTGATCCGGTTCACTTTGGATATTATGTTGTAAGACTTTGGATCTTATTTAAATCATCTATTTTACCAGAACTCCTCTGACCCTGTGTTGGAAGGAACGAGGGGTGATGTCTTGTTATTGCCAGGTGGAGCACGGAAGTCCAGGTTCCCTGTAGGGTCCCCATTAACACCACCCCAGTGGAAGATTTGGGGTACCTCATCACAGCTTGATAAGGGTGGAAGTCTAAGCTCCCCACTCAACTTTTGCAAACAGAGATAGGTCTGCAGTTTTTTCTGTAGTGTTTGGCTAGAGCAGAGTAGGTATTGCATAAAAGTTTTCTGTCTTGATAGGCTTCCGCTCTCCTGGTCCTTTGGCTAGAGAAAGTAGGCTTTTCCTGGGGGATTTTTTTCTCTTTGCCTGTTGGTGTTTCTGGATTTCTGCTTCCCTGGCACCAAGTCTGGGATATATGAAGCAAACAGTAACCAAACCCACCGAACTCAGCATTGTGTCTTTCCTTGGGTCCCAAAGTCCCTAGCTGGTTTGCCTTCTCCTCTACTTTTCAGAACCTTCTTATGTTTCTTTTATTACATATAATGTCCAGAATTGTTAGCTGTACTTAGAAGAAGGAACAGGGAGAAATGCATCTACTCCATCTTGTCTTGGAACTGGAATTCTCCTTGCTGTAGTATTTTGACTCTGAAAAGTCACACATCTTTCCCTATCACTTTGAGACCTACCATGCTGGCAGACATGACACATTCCCCTGCAGAACTCTAATTCAAATATGCAGGTATAATAAAAGCTAAATATTGTCATGTTTGGAATACATAAACACTTGGAACAAATGAAAATAATAGAAAATCTCAGCAAAGAAACAGAAGATATAAAAGAACAAACTGGAAATGTAACCCACTACCCCAGCAGAAGCACTGTCGCTGGAATTTCTCTGTAATGAGATAACACCTGAGGAGTGCTACCTGTCCTATCTGTCTCTTTGATTCTGGAATATTTTCCTCTAACAGGTGAAATACACATAGGAGGTCAAGAACATTTTTATATGGAAACCCAAAGCATGCTTGTTGTTCCCAAAGGAGAGGATCAAGAAATTGATGTCTACGTGTCCACACAGTTTCCCAAATACATACAGGTAATGTGGGGACCATTATGGAGGGGACATGGCTAAGTGGTTTCTGTCAACAAGATATACCAAGAACAATTTAGAACATTTTAGAAACTGAAGGAGTTTGGAATACTAATAGCCATATCCATTTGGGTATTAATAACCATACAACTTTAAAACTTTTAAGATAGTATTATGAAAGTAATGGCCTTCTGTTTGTGGGTCTGTAACTTTAAAATCAGTTATGGGATCAGCTGGTCTCTTTTTCTATACCCTTGGCACTGTTAAGAACACGAAAGAAATGATGACTATAGTCAACACTGATGTATTATATATGAAAGTTGTTAAGAAACAGATCCTAAGAGTTCTTGTCACAAGGAGAAATTTTTTTCTTTTAATTGTATCTATATGAGATGGTGGATGTTAACTAGACCTATTGTGGTAATCAATATATGTAAATCAAACCATCATGCTGTGTACCTTAAACTCATACAGTGATGTATGTCAATTATTGCTCAATAAAACTGAAAAAAACCCCAAAATTTAACAAAGGAAGGCCTGCCCTCCAAAACTTACAGTCACCTAACTCACATGAAGCAATTAGGAAATAGTACTGGGCGGAATGCAACCAGCAAACTCAGAATTTACATAGATGGAAGAATTAAGGGAATGGAGGTTTGTCAAGCCCGAGAATCATCCAGGAAGTCTCATGAAGATGAAGTCTTAAGCTGGGATTTACAGTGGGAATGAGGTTCGTCTAGATGGTGAGAGGAGAAGCCATTTCCAGGGAGTTCCACACTACGATCAAATGCCACTCATTCGTTCATTCATTCATTCACTTGTCCCTTCTGCAAACACTTTTTGCCTGTGTCCTATATGCCAGGCAGCACGTGTGTAAAGAAGGAGGAATAGTACGAAGACTGTCCAAGGTGGATGTGCCTGGGGTGGCTAGTTTAAGCATCAGGGTGAAAGTAAGGGGAACAAACACTGGGGTCTTGATTCAGTAGGTCATAAGGAGCCAGTGTCATTACCAGAGTAAGTAGGAATGTGGGAATGTGGAGAATGAGGCCTCTTAGAAGGTGGAACACTAAGAAGGATCAGGCGAATTCCATTCCATTCCTGTTGTGCCTCTCACTCCCTGTGTGACATTGGTCCCATCACTTCATTCCTCTTGGGCTCCCCACCTATAAAAATGAGTTATTAAGATTTAATGACCTGGACTTCCCTGGTGGCGCAGTGGTTAAGAATCCACCTGCTAATGCAGTGGACATGGCTTCAAGCCCTGGTCCAGGAAGATCCCACATGCCACGTAGCAACTAAGCCCGTGCACCACAACTACTGAACCCGCGCACCGCAACGAAGAGCAAGCCCCGCGCCTCACGCGCCACAACTAGAGAAAGCCCGTGCGCAGCAACGATGACCCAACGCAGCCAAAAATAAAAAATAAGTAAGAACAAATAAATACATTGATAACAACAACAACAAAAAAGACTTAATGACCTCAAACATTAGGATGGCAAGGAAGAGCAAGGCCTACATCCAGGGAAGACCCACCAGCCAACTGAATCCGAATGGAGGGTGAGGAGTGCTTGTTCAGCAGTGGAGACCGTGGTGTGCAGGGAAGAGACCCAGTCTGAGAGAGGCTTGGAACCCACGAAATCTCTCTGCTGCAGGAAACATATCCCTAGGGGTTAGTCTGAAAAGGATACCTTGGGTGTAGTTCATGGGGAAAAAAATTTTTTTAATTTTATTATCACAAAAATATCTCATTGATATTGGAAGGACTACTTAATATCAATGATAGTTTTGGTGCTGTCATTACAGCTGAATACTACTGAGATCAGCATGGATGCATGCTTAGGTTACTGGAAATCATCCCTTTATTTAGTATAACCACACAATGTGTGTATCATGTACAACATTAAGGAATCAAAATGTGTCAGGACTATTCCCACCCCCTTGCTGCACATGGGTCAGATTAATGAGAACTCTTATCATTCACAGGACATAGTTGCTTCAACCTTGAATCTCCCAGCTAACAAGGTCATGTGTCATGTAAAGCGTGTTGGCGGGGCTTTCGGGGGGAAGGTGATGAAAACTGGCATCATGGCAGCCATCACCGCATTTGCTGCAAACAAGTAAGTGGAGAAAATCTGTTAAGTAGACTAAAAATAAAATGAGGTCACATTGAATATTTTCAATATTGCGGTTAAGGAGGAAGAATCTGGGTCAAGGTTATTTAAAATCACATATAATATACAAATATATAAACTAGCTGCCAGCTTATTACAACTTCTTTATTTTATATTGTCAAACTACATACTATAAAAACAAAAATGAGAATCAATTACTGAAAAGAGTAAAAACCACAGTAAAATATATAATACCTGGGGAGTAGACAGAAGCAGATCCTGAAAGGGTGGGGTTACTTGTCCTTAGCACCTGTGTATCTACATAGGTCAGTTCAACCTTTTGAGCTAGACATTTATATCTATCTATATATCTACACCTATACATATCTCAAAAGGTTTATATACATATAGATAGATATAAATATGTGTATCTCAAAAGGTGTGTATGTGTGTGTATATATTTTTTCCCCTTAATTTAGATGGAAAATTTGCTTCTGTTATGCTTACCTTTATTTATATTACCATTTTCCTTTAAGGGTGTCAGAATATAACCATAGGAAATTGTCTTTGGAACAGGCACACCTAGAAGGCTTAATTTCTTTGCTAAGTAATGTACGTCAGTTCCTCTGCCCCGTGACACAAAAAGACCTTCATTCCAGACCTGTCCTATCAGGGAATACTTGCCAGTCAGACACCACTTGAGTTCCTCCATTTGTAACCATCTATAATGTGGCCTTGGGACTGTTTGCCTATCATGGAGGTGATTATCACAGTGGGAAATAACCCCAAAGCAATACCCCGGAGCCTTGGGCCTCAGAGCCCCCTTGCATAAGTAGTGAGTGCCAGGCACTGTGCCCTGACCCAAAGGAAGAGGAGGTCAGGGCACAGTGAGAGCAGCACAGCCTGGGCTCAGGGAGTCACTCTGCTGTTCTGCGGTGTGTGTGGACGCCACCAGGCTCTCACTAGGCGTTACATAAACCCTAGATAATACCTGTTAGGTAAAAGAGTTTACCTCTCCCGATTTTTTTTTTTCCTGTTTTAGGCATGGTCGTGCAGTCCGCTGCATTCTAGAACGAGGAGAAGACATGTTAATAACTGGAGGCCGCCACCCTTACCTTGGAAAGTATAAAGTGAGCAGAAGGATGGGGGATTTATGTTGTAAATATAACATTACAGAAATGCAGAGGGCAGCATCTGGCTACTCTCTACTGGGGAATGACAGTGAGCAAATCAACAAATTGTGCGTCACACTTTCTCTTCCTTGTGCTAACTGATTACTGGCTGGTTCAGTGAAGCTTTTCTGCTTTCCTCAAAGATACCAGTTTGTGGAAAAAGTACGAGCTGGTATTGGCTGCTACAGAGTGCATAGCTGAAAAACATGTGAGTATACACACATACGTCCATGAAAGTGGATCTGATAACCACACTATTCCCACAGTTTTATACATGGGAGGTAAAAACAGAATAATTTCTGTAACAATAATGTTACGCGAAATTGCAAATGCTTGCCAACAGCTTCCTCATTTATCAATATGTCAAAGGTATTTTGGTAAAACTCTGTACCACAAATTCCTAATTCCTAGGAAAGTTTCTGAAGCAGAAAATAAGTATTCTTTTGCTTTATAAAGAATAAGTTTACTTGTCAGAATGGGCTAACTGCTCTAACAACTAAAAACTCTCTGGGACTTAGAACTTTTTTGTGTTAATTCTTGCTCAAGTAACAGCCCAGCGTAATCAGAGGAGTGTGGGAGGTGGGCGGAGAACAGGAGAGAACCCTGCTACACAGAATCACTCATGGACTCAAGCTTTTTCCATCTAGTAACACCACCATCCTCCCCTCAGACCGCACTGTTGAATACGGAAGGCACTAGGCACATACGGCTATTTAAATTTAAATCTACTAAGTTAAATGAAAGTTAAAATTCAGTTCCAGGGCTTCCCTGGTGGCGCAGTGGTTGAGAGTCCGCCTGCTGATGCAGGGGACACGGGTTCGTGCCCCGGTCCGGGAAGATCCCACGTGCCGCAGAGCGGCTGGGCCCGTGAGCCATGGCCGCTGGGCCTGCGCGTCCGGAGCCTGTGCTCCGCAACGGGAGAGGCCGCAGCAGTGAGAGGCCCGCGTACCGCAAAAAAAAAAAAAAAAAAATTCAGTTCCACATTTGCATTAACTATATTTCAAGTGCTCAGTAACCACCTGTGGCTAGTGGCTGCCATATAGGACATGCAAATAGAGAACATTGCCATCATCACAGGAAGTTCCATTGGTTAGCACTACCCTAAAGACTCTTTGTCCCACTGGATTTTCTGCAGAGGGCAGCAGACAAGGGAAGGGAAGAGAGGGAGCAGAGTGTTGTGTGGGAGATGTTCTGAGCACCAGGCCTGGAAGTGGTGGTCCTTGCTTTAATCGACACATTATTGGCCAGAACTTTGCTACGTAACTGCAAGGGGGCATGGGAAATGTAGTCTTCCTGCATGCCCAGGATGAAAGACAACAGGATTTGTTGAACACATCACATCGTTTCTACCACAACTGGTGTACCTGCATACATATTGTTAGAAGATAACGAATGTATCTATTTCAACTTACATTCACCCTAAGCTATATTTTGAATTGGGTTTAGTGCAACATAGATTTATTAGAGCAAACTTTGTCCTGAAGGAGACCACATTTTAGCCGTTGATGGGGAAATAAGACTTACACATATGAAGTCATTATGAAAACATAATAATCTCAGGTTAAAGGAGGAGGTGCACATAGTAAAACTATGGGGAGAGATGAATATGAGTTGGAGTGTGTACAGGAAACTTCTTAGAGAAGGTGAAATGTAAATGACCTTCAAGAATGGATTGGCAGAAAGAAGGCATACCAGGTGGTGGGAATAGTAGCAGCATAAATGCAGAGGTGGGATACACGTGGCCTGTTTGATAGGGGCAGGAGTAAGGGGAGAAGGGGAATTAGAGCACAGAGCACTTACTGGAAAGTAATGGGAAATAAGATGGGTTGGGTTAGGTGATGCCAGACTCAGAGTGGCCTGAGAATCCCAGGATGGGGGGTTAAACTTGATCTCATAAGATACAGTGAGACTGAGTAGATGCTGGACCAGTCAAGTGTCATAACCAAACATGGGCGCTTTGTGGGGGAGAATAGGATGGCACTGGGCAGGACGGCCTAGCGAGGAGGGAGGACGCAGACCACCTGGAGGCAGCTGATGCTTTCAGACATGAAGCGGTTGGGGTCTGGCTACGATAGGAAGATGTAGAAAAAGAGATGGGTCCAAGAGCTATTATAAAATAAAATAGAATTCGGTGACAAACTTAGCAAAATATAATGGAGAATAAGAACCACAAACATGCCTTGGAGGTTTCTGATAGAAAGAGCCAAGTTGGAAGGAGGAAACAGTCTAGACGGAATGTGTTTGGAGAAGAAGTGACAGTGGGACATTTAGAAGTGGAAATGTCCTTCATCGATATGGGACTTTATTGAAAAGACTGGATTATAAGTTACAGAAACCATCAGCGTAGTGATGATTAAAACCTTGAGAAAATAATGTGTTCTGATGGAGGGTAGTATGAGGACAGGAGATGATATTAATAATGTTTACAGTAGCATTATTTAGGATACTTGCTAGGTTTCAGTCACTGGCTTATGATTTTCCCTGCATTACCTTACTTATTGCCAGGTCACAGATAGTCAGAGAGGTTATATGACTTGCCCGAGATCACAGAGTGGGTTAAGTGGCAGAACCAGGACTCAGACTTAAACTGCTGAATTCATAGTTCATGCCCTTGACTTCGGTTTGAATTTGGTTCCAGTCAACAAAAATCATTAAAATAAACTTTACTTTTATTATTATTATTTTTTTGGCTATGTTGTATGGCTTGTGAGATCTTAGTTCCCCGATCAGGGATCGAACCCGGGCCCTGGCAATGAAAGCACAGAGTCCTAACCACTGGAGCACCAGGGAATTCCCAAAATGAACTTTAATAAGTTCAGAAATATTGAATACATCTTAAAAGCAAGGGAGATATTTATTTAAAAGACCTCCAGCAACAACAAATGCCGCTGAGAATTGTGAGGAAATTGGGCCCTATGAGAAAAATGTGCAGAGTCCATTATGTGCAGGCCACCAGATTTGGAGATTAGAAGATCGCTGGCTTTAGGGGAGAAGGTTTTGGTGGAAATATGAGGATGGGAGTCAGAATTCAAGAACTTACGGCGAGCATAAGAGGTCAAGAAATATGCAGTTGATTTGCTTTAGGAGGAGAAAAAAGATTGAACAGTAGTGACAGATTAAACAGGAGGGTTTTTTTGTGTGTGTGTTCTGCTTTTATATCTTTCTCTATCCTTCCTTTTTTATTGTTATTATTTTTATTTGTGGCAAAATACACATAACATAAAATTTACTATCTTAACCGTGTTTAAGTGTACAGTTCAGTGGCGTTATTACGTACAGTCACGTTGGTGGGCAGTCATCACCATCCATCTCTGGAATTCTTTTCACCTCGCAAAACTGAAACTCTGTACCCATTAAGCAATAACTCCCCACTCCTTCCTCTCCCAACAGCCCCAGGAAACCACCATTCTACTGTCTGTCTCTGTGCATTTGACTACTTTGGGTGCCTCACATAAATAGAACCATACAGTGTTGGTCCTTTTGTGACTGACTTATTTCACTTAGCATGATGTCCACAAAGTTCATCCATGTTGTAGCATGTGTCAGAATTCTTTCCTTCCTTTTTTTTGGCTGAATAATATTCCATCGTATGTATATGCCATATTTTGTTTCTCCACTCATTTATTGATGGACACTTGAGTTGCTTCTACCCCTTGTGAATAATGCTGCTGTGAACATGGGTATACATATATCTCCCTGAGATCCTGCCTTCAATTCCTTTGGATAAATACCCAGCTGCACTGTTTTACCTTCCCACCAACAGTGCACAAGGGTTCCAGTTTCTCCACATCTGCACCAACACTTATTGTTTTGTTTCTGTTTTTTGGGTGTTTTTTTTTTGCTATAGTAGCTATTCTAATGGATGTGAGGTGGTAGCTTACGGTTTTGATTAGCATTTCCCTAATTATTAGTGATGCCGAGCATCTTTTCATGTGCTTGTTACCCATTTTGTATATTTTCATTGGAGAAGTGTCTATTCAAGTCCTTTGTCTACTTTTTAATCAGGTTGTTTGGGGCTTTTTGTTGTTGAGTTGTAGGAGTTCTTTATACATCCCAGATATTAACCCTTTATCAGATATATGGTTTGCAAATATTTTCTCCCATTCTCTGGATTGCCTTTTCACTCTGTTGATTGTATCCTTTGATACCGGGACGTTTTAAATTTTGATATAGTCCAATTTATCTATTTTTTCTTTTGTTGCTTATGCTTTTGGTGTCTTATCCAAGAAATTGTCAAATCTAATGTCATAAAATTTTTCATCTATATGTAGAGGGTTCACAAGTGACAGAGTAAACTTTAGAGAGACTTGGTCCCCAGAACCAGTATCAAAGGTCCATTCTCTTTCCCCAGGCTGGATTCATGAACGATGGCAGAATCTTGGCCCTGGATGTGGAGCATTATAGCAATGGAGGTGCCTCCCTGGATGAGTCATTACTTGTAAGTGTTTTAATGAGCAAATTCACATTCTGGAAAGTGTTACATAAAATTATTTAATTCAGAAAAATGTTCAGTAGTTAAATAATATTTAATTATAAAAGCGTAAAGATTCGCAATGCAGGGAGCAAGTAGACTCATGTTACTTACTGGTGCCCCCAGGGTGAGCCCAGAGATACTGGCTAAGTCTGCATCTGTGTGTTATCTCCGTGTTTCCCAAACTTAGAGCTCCTGTCCCAGATGCAAGCATTAGACCTTCACCTTGACCCCACTGATGTTTTGAAATGGATAATTCTTTGCTGTAGGGCCGCCCTGTGCACTATAAGAGGTCCCTCAGTATCATTGGCTTCTATCCAGTATGTGTCAGTGGCTCAGCTACCCTCCAGACCTAACAACCCAAAATATCTCCAGACATTGGCAAATGTCCCAGGAAGGAAGAGGGGAAAATTGCCCCTGGTTGAGAACAAATGCATTAGGCCAAATACCAGCATTTTTTTTTCCTGTTTTTCAGGATATTTTATTCTGTAAACTGAGAGAGAGTCTACATTCTGTAGACTGAGAGGGCCTATGAATGCTTCAAAGGCTTTTGGAAATTTTTAAAACCTGGGGAAAAATGCATTAGCCCTAATGTGAAAATGTAAAAGTAATGATTTCAAAAAAATTATTCAAATCTTTAAAAATCATTTTACAGTAAAAATGCATTTAATTTGAGACATGGGTCAAGGTTAGCTTGTCTGATGTGACATAGGTCATTTCTGGCCTGATTTTGGTCTGAAGTCTCAGGGTGGTAAAACAGGTGCAGAAGGATGAGGTCTCATCACATCAACTCTGGATTTCCCCAGATGATAGAGATGGGACTTCTGAAAATGGAAAATGCCTACAAGTTTCCCAACCTGCGCTGTCGGGCGTGGGCATGCAGAACCAACCTTCCGTCCAACACGGCTTTGCGAGGGTTTGGCTTTCCTCAGACAGGGCTGATCACCGAATCCTGTATCACGGAAGTTGCAGCCAGATGTGGGTTGTCTCCTGAGAAGGTAAAACTGAATTAGTTTCACAGACAAACGATAGTGAATTTTAGAGGTGGGAGGGCCACTGGGAGTCTTCATGTTGAGGAATTTGTGGTCCATAGGGGCTACATGATTTGCTGGGGGTAACCCAGCTAACTAGTTAATACAGAGCAGGACTCCAGAGTTCAGGGGTCCGTGTCTTACTCGGGCTCCTCAAAAATCCTGGGGCAGAGGGTATTGAGAAGTGAGCTCTGGATTCATTGTTAGTGAGAAGTCTCCATGGGTTAGAAGTATAACTGCTACTAATAAGTTCTGTCAAACCCTTCTTTCCTCTGCTTCCTTAACATCTCAGGGAGCTGTCATCTGAGTCATTTCAGTTACTAAAATGGCCTCCTTTCTGTTCTTTAAGTCTTGGTCCCAATTTCATTCATTAACAAGCTCAGTTCCCTTCCCAGGATCCTGGAGTAGAGTTAGGGTGGGCAGAAGGTGCGCCCTCTGCCCCCTTCTCCCTCCCGTGAGGACCAGGGAAAACAGACAGCATCTCCCCAGCTGACTTCTCCCAGCAAGCTCTCTGTCCTCTTCTTGGTTAGATGAAGCCACTTTTCAAGTATGTTGTCTCCGGGCTCCATTTCTGCCAGCTCTCTCAGAAATTGACAGTCCCCTGCAAGCATTAAATCTCCAACTGACCCTCAGCTGGCCCCTCATGCAGCATCCCCTGAAGCCCACACCTCTTGGCCCCATGCTGCAGCCATCCATGAAAAGCCCCAGTCCCTGATTCATCTACCTCCTTCCCCCCCCCAAACCAGCACTAGAATTTGTGACCATAGACAGGAGCCATCATCTTTATGTCTCTTGAACTTGGTGGGGGGGGCCTTGCCCCTCCCTTCCTGGCTGTCTCACCATGGCCTCTTTCCCAGATGTGCTGTCACATTGGTAGCACTAGTAGGAGGATCAGCTAATGACCTCCCTTCATCACCAGAGAAGATGGAGGAGAGAGTAGCCATCCTTCAAAACACCACAGCAGGGGGCTTCCCTGATGGCGCAGTGGTTGAGAGTCTGCCTGCCGATGCAGGGGACACGGGTTCGTGCCCTGGTCCGGGAAGATCCCACATGCCGCGGAACGGCTGGGCCCGTGAGCCATGGCCGCTGAGCCTGTGCGTCTGGAGCCTGTGCTCCGCAACGGGAGAGGCCACAACAGTGAGAGGCCCACGTCCTGCAAAAAAACCAAAAAACAAAAAACACCACAGCAGGTGGTCCAGTGGTTAAGATCCAGACTCCCAATGGAGGGCATCTGGGTTTGATCCCTGGTCAGGGAACTAGGTGCCACATGCCGCAACTAAAGATCCCGCGTGCCGCAACTAAAGATCCCACATGCCGCAACTAAAGATCCCGTGTGCCACAACTAAGACCCAGCACAGCCAAATAAATATTTTTTAAAACCCCCAAAAACAAAAAAAAACACCTTCCCCCAAATGGCACAGCTCACTAATTTCCAGTCATCCTTTTATAATGATCTGGGACTTTTTGGAGGGGGAGATGGGAAGAAGATATGTCTGTAATGACCCCTGTCAGCTTGGGGAGAGGGCTGGCCTCAACTGCTGAGAGTTTTCTCAGCTGAGAACGTGAAGTACTTGACCTTCTGTTCTCAGCTGGGTGCCTTAGTCACCAATTTCTGGGAATTCAGGAAGGATTCTACTCTGCTTCAGACATCCTGGGATAGAATCACTTAATTGGCTTTTCATCCTAGTTATGGGCTATATTTAAACAAACTTTCATAGTTTCCTGTTTGGAAGTGAGTGGTCTTCTCTTGCCTCAGCATCTGAAAATTGAAATCACACGGATCATGTAGTCTGGAATTAAATGCAGCATTACCTTTCAACAGATACTCACAAGTACAACTGGAATTAAGAGTCCACAGTGTACCTGGACTGCACTGTGGAGTTATATAAGAAATATGAGGAAAGGAGTCCTTCCTCTGAACTTACACAAGAGCGGCCTCGAAGGCATATAAGTGCTAACACATTTGATAGAGGCTCTGAGTAGAGGAAGAGGAAGATGTTATGTGTTGGGAAAGGCTTCAGCAGGGAGTAGATTGAACTCAGTTTGGGTTTTCTATGATGAGCAGACTTTGACTAGGAGGACAGTGGGTGGGAGAGACTATGTGCCTAGTGCCCCACCAACCCTTTTGATCTCCTTTTCTTTTGTAGGTCCGAACGATAAACATGTATAAGGAAATTGATCAAACACCCTACAAACAAGAGATTAATGCCAAGAACCTGATCCAGTGTTGGAAAGAATGCATGGCCATGTCTTCCTACGCCCTAAGGAAAGCAGCCATAGAAAAATTCAACTCGGAGAATTGCTGGAAGAAGAAGGGGCTGGCAATGGTCCCCCTGAAGTTTCCTGTCGGCCTTGGATCAGTTGCTGCTGGTCAGGTCAGTTCTCCAAACAGACGAATCAAAAGGTGTTGAGGAAACTTTCTATTAAGGTGGATTAGCCATATGGTTGCAATATCTAATTGTTCAACTTCCCCAAAGCTGTGCTCCGTCCAACTAGTTTTTCTCCAGAGGAGACAAGAGCTACTTTGCCCACTTCCCCAGGGTTGGTGACAAGCATTCTCGCTGGGAAATTGGGAGACCCAGCACCTACTCCTGGCCTTGGAATTGAACAGCTGAATTAGCTCACTGTGGGCCCATATCACTTAAGTATAAAATACTTAAGTATTGGGGGACCAATGACCCCCAAGACTCCCCTTCAGCTACTCTGATTCTGTGAGATAGAAACAGGAAATGGAAGAAGCTGCAAGGCACTCGGTGCTCCTCCCATTTTTGGTGGGCTGGGGAAAATGACATCCAGAAAACTAAATCATTTAAATATCTTTTCAAACAATCGTAGAAGTTTTTTTCACTTTATAGCCGTTAAAGGTATCACAGGGAGGACTGAAAATCTATTCTTTTTTTTTTTTTTTTTTTAATAAATTTATTTATTTATTTTTGGCTGTGTTGGGTCCCGTTGCTGCACGCAGGCTTTCTCTAGTTGGGGCGAGCGGAGGCTACTCTGTTGCGGTGCGCGGGCTTCTCATTGTGGTGGCTTCTCTTGTTGCGGAGCACGGGCTCTAGGTGCATAGGCTTCAGTAGTTGCAGCACACGGGCTCAGTAGTTGTGGTACACGGGCTTAGCTGCTCCGCGGCATGTGGGATCTTCCCAGCCCAGGGCTCGAACCCGTGTCCCCTGCATTGGCAGGCAGATTCTTAACCACTGCGCCACCAGGGAAGTCCTGAAAATCTATTCTTGTTGTTTACTTTCTTTAATTGATTAAATGAATTCCCTGCTCGGTTGCTAAACCTCACTTGCAGGTTCCACCTCTTCATTCTTGAGTGGGACTTACCCTGAACAGCTGGTGGTCTTTATTGTTGCTCATTGTACAGCAGGGATGTGGGAACCCTGTTCCCTATGTTCTTACGTGTCCATATGTGTATCTGTACATACATGTGGATGAGGTGGCAGAGCCCTCAAAACTGTAGTCCCTCCCCTTCGCAGAGTTCACGCCTTTGGCTGAACTGTGAAGAAGGTACGGCAGGTATGTGTTTTGAGCGCTGACAGAATAGGGATAAGTGGGGGTGGGGCCGTGAAGAGCACTAGTGTGTAGGCCGTGTGATGGGGAGGCCAGGAAAAGCAGGCAGGAAGGCCCTTCCCCCATTTCCACACCCATCATTCACCCATCTATCCTGACTCAGCCTCGATGAAATCACCAGAACGTTTTCATGCAGCTTTGATTGTAGGTGGGTTAACGCAGAGGGGCATATAACAACACAGTGGCGATGAGTGCAGCCTTCCTATGCCTCTCCTGTTTACGATGGCAAAACAGCACAGATGTTGTTTAGTCATCTGCCTACAATTTACTCAGATGAGAGAGTCAAGAGGCTGTGGTTGAGGAATAAAGGCAAAAACAAGGTTATTAAAAAGGAAAGGAAGGGGGAAAACTATCCCTAGAAAAGGGTTAGTGAGCAGTGACTCTTTGTATATAGTTTTGGGGCAAACTGATCAGCCAGCGGCCAGCAAAGAGGTCAGTCTGGGCCATCTGTCCTTGAGTACACCGACCAGGATCATGCAGAAAACAATTTCCATTGTATATGAATCTTCTGGAAATTCGGGGGCGTTAGGCTGTGGGTAGACATGGCAGGCTGTCTCTTCAATGGTTGCCATTACTTAATACCTGGCCTCCACAGGAGACTAGGTCTGTCCCATTTCCCTCATCAGAAATTTCTCAAAAAGTAGATAAAAATTAACGATAATTACTGAGCGCCTACTATGTTGTAAGTTCTTTTAGATTTTATCTCATTCAGCCCTCAGGGCAATCTATAAGATTTGTAACCTTATGTTAATGATGAGAAACTGAGGCTCAGAGAGCTTAAATAACTTGTCCAGAGTCCCACAGCTGGTGAGAGGCGGGGCCGGTGATAGAACTCAGGTCTCAGAGGCTCCAGAAGCTGTGCTTTGTCAGCTACATCAAGCTGCTTCCCCATAGCACCTTCTGGGGGGAACTGAGGTGGGATTCAGCTCAGCTGGGAAGAAACTAGACAACAGCCAGCAGCACAAATTCATTCTCAAAGGCTCCTGAGACGCCTTCCCCACCACCACCATCCCCTCCCATCCTTGCCTGGAAACCAGCTTCTGTGCTTAAAACATTTGCTTAGGGCTGAATTGCAGAGTTGAACTGAGGAGTTTGAGATCACTCAGGCTGCTTCCTGGAAGCCATACGCTGAAAGCCTCTGTTCTGAAGCAAACCAGATGGAGGGGGGAACTAGAGCACCTTCTGCCTCTACGGCCCTAGGCTGGGTGATTTGCAATTTCCCACTTGATTTAAGCCCTATCTCCCCTCTGTTGGCTGGTGTGATTCTGTTTCATAGAAGGGGGAGCTGAAGCCCACAGAGGTGTGCTCTCCTACGGAAGGACATCCAGCTAGTGAGTGGTAGAACAAGGACTTGACTTCAAGACTGTGCTCCCAACAGCTGAGGGGGTCACACATGCCTCACCTGCATTAGATTTAATTCCTAGACAGAGCACTGAAGTGCGCACAGTATCTAATGAACCTCTGTATTCCCAGTGCCTTCATACGGCACCTGGCACAGAAGAGGAACTCAAACGTTTGAATGGCTGAGACATTTTGGGAATCTGTTGGGTCAAAGCTCATGTCTCACCAACACCAGCAGTCATTGCTTGAGGACTTAAATTTCACAGACTAAGTTCCAAGTTTATATTGGACAACCATCTGTTCCCACGTGCCAGTTGTGCTGATTTCGTAGATGCAGCTTTGCAGAATTATCTTTTCTGGCGCTAACAATGAGCCGTCCGGTGGTGCCACTTAACTGAACCGAATTCGACATTTTAAGTGGCCCAGGAAGACTGCAGCAGCACATGGGACGAGTTACTCAGCAGTCTCGGACAGAAATGCTGCCCTGGACACACAGGCAGAGCGCTGCTGCCAGTGGGGTCACACGTGATGAAATGCAGAATCCACTGTACTTGTAGTTCAATCACATATGCCAGTTACACATTTCACCCACAAGCAGCTTCTGAATTGCTGGCAGAGCCAAGGAGGCCAAATAGAGTATCTACAAGCTTAAGGAACAGATTACATGGCTATGCTGTTGCCAATTCATTTATCAAACTTTTATTGAGTACTTACTACTCATGAGTTACTATGTTGCTTTGCAAAGGATGCCTTAGGACATGGACTTTCCTTTCAGGGGGCTTACATTCCAGCAGGGTACAAAGAGGTGCCTTAGAATGGAGCCCAGGAGCAGCCGCTGCAGCTGGCATCCCCTGCCATCTGGTGCATAACCCCTGGGCAGCCCTCCCCGGGTGCTCTGTAGAGGATGTCACTCCTTACCTTTATTGTTTAGAGAATAAATGACCAGGAGCACAAGACAGTGTTACCAGGACTGATATGTCAACAGAGAGTAAAACGTGCACTGCTGGATCTCCCCAAGGCACTTGGATATGACTATTATGGCAACGATGCCTTTCCTAAGGTTCTAAGATTCTCCCTTGGGCTGTGAGTGTAGGTGCCTTTGTCCTCAGAGAAAGTGCTCCTATGTCCCCATTTTCTCAATACATCCCTAGTTTATACCAGCTGACCAGGTAAATAGAGCCCATTTTCACTGTCAAAGTGCCTGATTTGGAATGCTAGAGGCTTCTGCGTGTCATTTGCTAGACTAGTGTGAACCTTTGGATGCCAGTAAAGAGGCAGCTCTCCAAGTGTGGCCCATGGCCCACAGGTGGCTCTAAAGTTCCTTCTGGTGGGCAAAGAATCGATCTAGGAATGCACTCCTTTCCTTGGGCATATCTGGTGACTGACATGCAGTTCCTTTGACTTTCACTTCTGACCAGGGTTGTTTATAAGTCATCTAAGTGAGTAAAGCAAGGCTTAAAAATTTTAGCTTCATTAAATGGAAATTAGCTTGTTACCAGAATTTTCTGAAGACCTGCCTTTACAAATCCTAGATTATTATGCCACTCTGCATAGAAGCTTAGATATTAAGAAACCTAGCCGATAGCTTTTAGTGACCCCTGGCTGGCCTAGACTACATCTAGGAGGCTGGCACTTCCCAGTTGAGCAGCAGTAGAGGTGTGCCTTGGAGACCCCCTGAATCACAGTGGAACCAGTAGAAGCATTTTTCTCTAGGACCATATGCTGTTAATATTGCTCGTATACTGGAGACTCGAAGTGAAGACGCCATTCACATTTTCTCCAGTCTCCTGGGATATCTCAGTCTCCTGGCCCATCTCCATACCCCCTAGTTTAGCACAAGCAGACTTGGCAAGAAGGCACATTCCTATCGACTGTAAAACGTGCTTAGCTTAGAGCCTGGGTGTTTCTGACCACAGCAGCCTTTTATTCTATGTTAGCTGTTTGGTTCCTTCTGTATTCCTGTGGGAGCTGTGCAGTTAGATAAGATTACTTCGAAGTTCTCTTCGAACTCTAAAGCCCTATAACTCTGAGCCAAGATGATTGAGGGTGGGCTTAGCTCATTTTGCAGCAAAAAAGTAATGTCTATCTGCCCCATCTTATTTGGATTTTTATTTTTGCTTCTCTATAACATACCTACAACTATGGGGATAAGTGTTCATGTAAACAAGTCTTCCTTCTTCCCCAAACTGTCTATACATAACTCTGCATTTAAAACTGACGACACCCTCTCCCCCAAAACACCCAAATCCAGATTATTGTTCCACCCTGGGTAGGGGGGATCCTTGAAGGTACCAGTGAGCTCAGCTGTTCTACTGAGGAAATAGTAGCCTGCCTTGCCCTGGCTCTGCTCAGTGCTCTCGGGGCAATGGGGAAAGGGTCTGCGTTTATTTTGGCAGATGTGGAAAGGAGGGAGAGGATGCTTTACAGGGAAAAGGTTTTCTAATTGACAAGATATGTGATAACGTCAATCAAAAAGATCGCGGCAACTGTTTTCATCTTTTCTGCTCAGGCTGCTGCCCTGGTTCACATTTATCTAGACGGGTCTGTGCTGGTGACTCATGGTGGAATTGAAATGGGGCAGGGGGTCCACACGAAAATGATTCAGGTAAGAGTGCAGATAATTGGATTAAGTCGGATGTGTGCTTGTAGATATGTGTAGGAGAGAGAAACCTGGAGTGTACATCTTCTGTTCCCAAATAAAAAGGATAGGACACTTCAGTTTTGACTACTTCAACTGCTAAGCTATTCACAGAAACTGGGTAAACAAGCCAGTTTTGTAACTGACCCTCCTAAAAGAATGTGGTAGAATTGCCTCTGGTTGTCTTACTGCTAAAGAAGGTTGTATGGTCATTTGCTGCTTTCCTTTGGATATATTAACAAGTGTGTTGTCTTTTTTGAACCTTTGCTGGGCAATAAAAAGATTTAGAAATTCTGATGTATTTTATACTGATAGTATAAAACACATTTGATATTTCTAACCGAACTACCAGTTTTCTTTTCGCTCAATTATTTTAGAATAATTTTTAGCTACTCTTTCTATTTTGCTAGTTATTTTAATATTACAGATTATAAAACATTTGAAAGGCAAACATTATTTTAGAAAACCCTGCACAATTCTACCACTTAGCAATAATCACTGTTTTGGGGTCTCTCTATTTTGACATTTTTTCCTTTTCAGAACATCACTAGCATTCTTTTTATATAATTTTATATCCTGGATTTTCACCTATCCTTATATAGAGTGACCATTTCCTCCTGTCATTAAGAATTCTTTACAATCATGATTTTTAATACTGCATGTATATGTCTGTATGATTTATTTAGCCATCCCCAATTGCTGAACACTTCAGTGAAATTTTTGTCCATAAACCTGTGATCAAACCAATGATTTTTTAAAAAATAAATTCCAGGAATGGAATTACTGGGTCACAGAATATATCTTAAGTCACTTGCCACGTTACCAAATTGTTTTCCAGAAAGCATCCATCACATTTCACCACTACCCAACATTGTACATTATGGATTGTTTAAAAAAAAACTTAGATAATTTAATAGAGGAAAGTATCTCATTATTGCTTAAATTTGCACTTTTCTGATCATAGAGGTGCTGAATATATGTTTTATTTCATGTTATCACTCGCTTGAGAATTGTGTGGTCATACCTGTTCCCCTTTCTGGGGTGAGACTTCTGTGTTTTCCTTATTGGGCCGCCAGAAACCTTTCTGTTCTAAGCCTATGCACTTTGTGTAGGCAGTCTTCTGAAAGCCAGTGGTGGGGAGGGCTCTGTATGCCTTATGCCCCTGTAGTAATTGTGGACAAACTCAACTAAGCCATACTGCTAGCAGGAAAGAGAATGTGGAACCAGCTGAGATCAGTAGTATGATTTTACCCCATCATTAAACACAAAGGAAGAACCTAGCAGCCAGCTAAGTCCTTATGTTGGCCAGTGGCACTGGCACCATGTACTTCGGGGATCTCCGGTTGGTGCAGCTGCTTTAACAAAGCCATTGTCCTTTCTCAGAAATGCTCTCTTCCTGGAGCATCTCCAGAAATGTGCATACGGCATCTCCTCTCTGATGAAGTCTGATTTGCTAAAATTGTGCAGAGTGCAGAGGTAGGAGGGGCCTTGAAGGTGCTGATTTCACGATGATGAAAACATGAAACATTTCTTCCTGCCTTGGCTTGGGGCCTCACCTCCTCTTCCCGGTGCTATTGCACAAAAGAAAGTCAAAGAACAAGAGAGTGTGCTCAGGGCTGGGGCGCCAGACTAGCTACAGGGTCTTAGACAAGAGGAACTTCCTGTGGCTGGAAGAATTCGTGGTCCTGCCACTTGTTCCAGTTGGGCACGGGGGTGTTCCACACACATGCTATCGTATGCTAAGTGCACGGGTCTATGACTAACCAAAGAAAAGTGAAAGAAGATCTCTTCCAAAATCCAGGTGGCCAGTCGTGAATTAAGGATGCCATTGTCCAACATCCACCTTCGGGGAACAAGCACAGAAACCGTCCCTAATGCAAACATCTCTGGAGGCTCCGTGGTGGCCGATCTCAATGGGTTGGCAGTAAAGGTAAAAATCGTTGCAGTGGCACCCAAATCATGAACCCCGTCAAGGCTGGAGCTCAGAAGATGTTGCAAATCAACCCAGCTCTTGTCTCCTTCCCACACCCTCTTGGGGAAAACTGCGCCTTCCCCCAGTCGGGGGCTCAGTCAGTGTCAGGACTGGCCACTCTCCTGAGCGGGAGATGCCACCTCCTTTCTCCCTCACTCCTGAAAGCTCACTGGTCCCCAAGCCTTATCAGTTCTACTCAGAAATGTCTCTTTCCAGTTCCAGGTTGCAGTACCACGGCTGCTTTGGTTCAAACTCGCGCCTCTTGTCAGGGCCATCGCGAGCCTCTGTCTGTCCACCCCAGTTTCATTGCCTTTCACTCTGGCTTCCTGCAGCCAGGGAAAGCTTTCCCACAAAATAAATCTGACCGTGCTGTGCTTAAAAACAGTGACCGGTGGTTTATCAACAGCTTTTCTGTTAAGTCCTGACCGCTTAGCAGGGCTTACACGGCCCCCATCCCAGGCGGTCTGTCTTTAAGACCAGTTCATGCTTCACCCCCAACCCCATGAGACCTTTCACCCCACCTCTTACGGGGTTGGTGTCTTCCTTCTCCTCTTAAATAAGCCTATATAACAGCACATAATAGTGTGTTTTTGAAATTGTTGTTCTTGTGACATTATGGTCATAATTTTAACTAAAAAATAATCCCTAGGACGCTTGTCAAACTCTTCTAAAACGCCTTGAACCCATCATCAGCAAGAATCCTGGAGGCACTTGGAAGGACTGGGTGAGAACCACTGTTACTTTGTGTTGTATGTTAGGAAAAAAAAGGAGAGAGGAGAGTGAGACGTGTGACTCAGATACCAGTAGAAAGGGCACATTAAAAGGTACTGCAGTTACATCATGATCAATAGAAGCCTTTGGCTCTCGGCATGTGGAGATATTATCACAGCATGACGGAGGAACTCCTACATCTGGGACAATTCTCTATTAGAGAAAAGATGGTTCTTGTGTCCAGAACTCTTGTTTTAATCAAGAATTAATTAATGTTTCTTCCTAAGGAATCTAGGTATTTTCTAGATAATAGCAGTCCATCTATTTGTTCTTTTTTGGGGGGTTCCCCTGTTCCTAAAATTGGAAGATAACGCTAGAATCCTTTTATAAAAGTAAAAGTCATATAAGCGCTCTTTAGACAGAGGAAACCAAGCCATTTGGGTATATATTCAGCAAGTAGTAGGCACTAAATGGAATGGAAATATTCAACTGCTTCCTTTCATCTACCTAAAATCTAATTGGATGAGAAGACACACATTCTAAAGTCAACTAGGAAACTTTTCAGAGTAACAGGTTCTAAAGTACCAGGTGGTGTGGAATGGATACCCACTGAAGGCTGACAGTTCTAGGATGTCAAGTCATATTAAAGCACTGGTGTGGAGGAAATAACATTGGAGAGTCTTACTTAGAAATGGTTCCTGCTATTCCATAGAGTTAGGATTCATTCTATAATTCATATTTATAGGAGCTCTCAATCCTTTCTGGGCATATTTATTTCTGCCCTTTGCCCAGTGCTTCCTGGGAGAGTCTGGTTGGAGAAGGATGGAGAGAGATGCAGTGCAAGAGAGTCAGTCCTCCACCATCAAAAAATGCTGTCATTCAGCCCACTTTCCTCTGTAATGGTTGCACTTCTCACATTTTTCTTTCTCAGACTTGGGGGCATCATTTTGCACCTTAGTCAGCTGTGTACACTGCAGAGTCAGGAGAAGCCTTTTGGTGTAAATGGTACAATTTAGTAAGATTGTACCCCTCTCCTAAGTCTGTTATGGATACATGATATTAAAATTAAATGTCTGACCCCCCATTTTTTCCTGAAATGTTCTGTGTTAATAGGCTAAGTCTTTCCAGGTGACTGAGTGAAATTCTTCATAAGCAGAACATGTGTTGCCCCCAATAGTCCAATCTATAAGTGTAACACACCATGGGAGTCATTTATTATGATGATATGCATTGAACAAATGCTATTCCTACAAGCAGTGAACCATAAATGCCTATAGAGACGGAAAATGCTGAAAGGAATAAATTAACCTTGGTCCTTCCTAGTTATTACCACTGATCACTTTATTTAACACAGAGTAAAATTAATATTGAAGTCTCGAGTGATTCTTACTTTAAACATCTTTATCGCATCACGTTGTATTCTTCTTTCCCAGGCACAGGCTGCTTTTGATGAAAGCATTAGTCTTTCAGCTACTGGATACTTCAGGTAAATCGTCCTTTCAATCGCATGCTATGGAAAATGGCAGCGGTATCTTGAGGGGAAGTTTCATTTCTGTTTGCCATTTTGGCAAAAAATGATTTTGTACCTTGTGTTAACCCACTGTTATAAAGAACAATTAGGTGCTACTTAATCCAAATTTCCAGAAAGCCTGGGAAAAAATAGACACAGAAATAAAATACAGCTGAATCGATGATTCAGATCATACTGGGAAGTACTAACCTGGGGGTTAGTGCTTGGAACCCACAACAGTGGTTGACCTTTTGTGGAAAACTCAGTGTGTCCCTTAAGTTAGGAAATGAAGGAAAAGGGATGCAAATTAAACCCATAATAAGATAAATACCATCTCACACCTTCTAGATTGGCAAAATATAAGAATTTGACAATAACTGTGTGTTGTCAAGATGTGGCACAACTAGAACTCAGACACTTTGGAAAAGAATCTATCAATTTATCGAGTTATTTTAATGGAGAGTGGAAGCCATCAGAGAATAGAGTGATATAGAGAGTCATACCTGATTTTGTCTCTTTGTCACTTGTCATGGGAGTCCCAGGCTATCAGGAATTGGCTCTCAGGAATAAGCCCCTCCAGACTGGGCGGAGCAGAGGAGAGAAGGGTAGAAAGTACTGGCAAGCTGCTGGCCTATGCTTCTCTTCTACCATGGCATTCGTTTGGTGTTCTTAAAGAACAGTTAGGAACAGAGCAGGCCATGGTGCCTGATGGAGCGACCAGAGTAGTGGCACAGAATGAGAGCCAAGGGGCCTGATCCCTCGCACAGAAGGCTGAATCCTAGAGCCAGCAGATGGGTGAACTGCCAAGCGTGCACCTTTGATGTAGTGTTTGGTGTAAAATCCGGGTGGAATCCCCCACATCTGATGACGATAGGATTACATGACCCAATATTAGCCAAAAGCAATAGGATGAATATCCATACAGTCAGCAGTTAACTTCCAAGCATAAGGAGTCAGTGGTAGGGAATGGTTTCATGTTTTTATCAGGCAAAGCAAGTTTAATAAGAAAGAAGTAAATATTTATTTATTCAGCAGACTTATTGCATGTATTATGTGCTACACACCATTGTACATGTGCACTCCTCTGGTTTGCTGTGCATACAAATTGAGCACAGCTCTCAACGGGTCTGTTTAATCATCGTGGTCTGCAATTAGGGGACTTGATCACTTAACAACGCTCCTCAAGAATTCTATTTCCTCCAGGGGTTATGAGTCGAACATGAACTGGGAGACAGGCGAAGGCCGTCCTTTCGAATACTTTGTTTATGGAGCTGCCTGTTCTGAGGTTGAGATAGACTGTCTGACAGGTGCTCATAAGGTCAGTACCAATTGGGAAGGTCTTCAAGTTGAACTCTAGATACATCTATTTTCCACATATTCCATCTGTCTGAGCACCAGAGAGGCACCATGTAATCGGCCTAGGGATAATTTGTCTGTTTTACCAAGGAAAATAGAAGCTCAGCAATCGCCTCGGTGTTTTATGTGGAAAACAACTGGCAGCCTCTCTTCTTTATTTCCCCTGCTCTTTCAAATGGAATCAGGAAAAAAAATCACTTCAAGGAAGAAACACAGCCTACAGGGGGCTTCAAGGAAGAAACAGCCTACAGGGGGCTTCGATGTAGAAACAGCCTACAGGGGGCTTCCTCGTGCATGAAATGCCGACATTCAGGGTTTTCATTTCTGTGAGAGGGCTTTCTCTAGTTGTGGCAAGCGGGGGCCACTCTTCATCGCTGTGCACGGGCCTCTCACTATCGCAGTCTCTCTTGTTGCGGAGCACAGGCTGCCAACGCGCAGGCTAAGTAGTTGTGGCTCATGGGCTCAGTTGCTCCGCGGCATGTGGGATCCTCCCAGACCAGGGCTCGAACCTGTGTCCCCTGCATTAGCAGGCAGATTCTCAACCCCTGCACCACCTGGGAAGCCCCATATGGCATTCTTGAATGATTTCATAAGCATTCACAATCTGCTAACAAGCACCAAGGGCCAGCCCAGGGGAGCTAGTGGCCAGCTTTTGATATCTTTTGTCCAGCTAGGTCCTGCTTTTTAGATAGTTTAAGAGCATCCTTATGCTTTTAAGAAATGCTATGGGACTTCCCTGGTGGTGCAGTGGTTGAGAGTCTGCCTGCTGATGCAGGGGACACGGGTTCGTGCCCCGGTCCGGAAAGATCCCACATACCGCGGAGCAGCTGGGCCCATGAGCCACGGCCACTGAGCCTGTGCATCCAGAGGCTGTGCTCCACAACGGGAGGCCACAACAGTGAGAGGCCCGTGTACCGCCAAAAAAAAAAAAAAAGAAATGCTATGAGGAGATGCTCACACAGATTCTCTCACACACACACACACACACACACTCCTGCTTCAAGGACTCAGAGTTTCTCCTCTTGTAGCTGGGCCTTTGAGGGTAATTGAAGCCCCCTGCCACTATCAATAACAATAAATGATCATCGATGGATTAAGTGGGACTGTGATACCCTCACAACTGTCATGTGATGATCTGCCCAAAAGCTACCCAGAGGCAAGCTCTAGTTCTTGATATTTCCAAACATCCTTTGTGACTGCATCTTGGATTATGATCAGATATGTTTTCATTTAATATGTCTCCAGCCTGTATGTTTTTAAACTGTAGTCAGCCTAATCTTTGAAATTATATACACCCTTATTGAACCTACACCTTTATTGAATCTGCCCATTCAAGTATCTAGCTTGTCAGGATTCTGATTCAAACCAGATTACTTTTGGGGAAACTTGGACTGGGGCAAGACAATGATCTCTCTAAGCATGCTTTTCATGCTACAGTAGCTGTCCTGTGTTAGGGAGTTCAGTAGAAAGTCCTCTGATGCTAACTGATTTCTACATCCCCCCTCCCTCGAAGAAAATGTTGGTGAAAACGTAATCATTTGGGTTTCCTTGTGTCTTGCATATGCCTTGGTCTTGTTAAGATCTAAGAACAGGGTAATAATTAGCCTTGGTATTAAATGTTAAGGTGTGCTCTTATAATTTATTGAACAATCTTTTTTTTACATAAATTTATTTATTTATTTTTGGCTGCGTTGGGTCTTTGTTGCTGTGCACGGGCTTTCTCTAGTTGCAGCGAGCGGGGGCTACTCTTTCATTGCAGTGCGCAGCCTTCTCATGGCAGAGACTTCTCCTGTTGTGGAGCATGGGCTCTAGGTGCAAGGGCTTCAGTAGTTGTGGCATGCGGCCTCAGTAGTTGTGGCTCGCGGGCTCTAGAGCACAGGCTCAGTAGTTATGGTGCACGGGCTTAGTTGCTTGGCAGCATGTGAGATCTTCCTGGACCAGGGCTCAAACCCGTGTCCTCTGCATTGGCAGGTGGATTCTTAACCACTGCGCCACCAGGGAAGCCTAACTGAACAATCCTAAGAGATGCATGAGACAGCCTTATCAGATGTCTTCATAAAAGCTAGATCTGAGGCTCAGGTTAGGTATCACCCCAAGGCAAAAGGCCATAATGTGACATCCCACTAAGGGACCTCCCTGTGAAAAACCTTCTGTTTTTCAGAAATTCTCTTCATGTTGATGGACTTGCTTTAACAGACATTTATCAGCTGATACCATTTCTGAGGGTCAGGAACCTGGGAGTGGCTTATTGGGGTGATTCTGGCTTGGGTTTCCTCATGAGGTTACCGCCAAGCTGTTGACTACCGCCAAGGGTTGCAGTCATCTCAAGGCTCAGTGGCAGCTGGAGAATCCGATTCCAAGCTGCATTGCGTGGTTGTTGGCAGGAAGCTTCAGTTTCTCACTGGCTGTTGGCCAGAGGTCTCCGTTCCTCACCACATGGACCTCTCCATAGGATGTTTCAGTGTCCTCAGGACGTGAAAGCTGGTTCCCCGTGAGGGATTGGTCCAAAGGAAAAGGAGAGAGAGAGAGTATGGGTGATTAAGATAAAACCCAAGACAGAAGCCAGAGTCAGCCTAGTCTCGGAGTGATGAACTATTACTCCTGCCATATCCTACTGACCACACAAGCCACCCCTGGTAGAGTGCGGGAGCGGGCCGCATGAGGACGTGAATACGGGGAGGTGGGGGCCATCGAGGGCCATCGTGGAGTCTGGCTGCCACAGCCTAGAGCAGCCCTGTCAAATGACAGTGCAGACAGCAGTAAGTCCACAGCCTTGAAAGCAAAACCTTCACTAGCACTGCAGAATTGAGAGCATCCCTGCTTGCCTCCAGTTGAGGCCACTGGTCTCCTAGAAGAGGCCACCAGCCTTGCTAACTGGTGTGGAAGAGAAATTTACATTTCACTGTGTCTTTAAACAAGAGGGGTGGGTACCTGAAGTTTTATCATAGTAAAACATTCTAGATCACTATCTAATTTACTTAAGAAAAATGCTAGATGAAAGTCCCAGATCAAATAAGGAAATTCTTGGGTTTCCTTTGTTGCATTCATAATTATAAGTAGAATCTGTCATGACAAAGACCATATGTCACAGAAAAGAAGGTACAGACCTGCTGGGGAGCAAAGGTGTCACCACCAGCCTGGCTGGGCCTGCTGTCCTTCTCCTCATTTGTAGGTTATCAGAGAACTTTTGGTCACCAAGGTGGTAATGTTAGATTTAATCTCTGCTTTGCTCTAAAAATGAAAAATGTAAAATAGCATGTAACAGATTTTTTGCTGATGTGCCCTGAGCTCTTGATTCAGTAACTATCACCCAGCCAGCTGGACTCTGAATGTGGGGTTGTGTGGTAGCCACAGAGTTTTGCAACAAGGATCAGGAGGGCCATAGACATTTCCTGTTTTCTGTGGCATATGTTCTATTTGTTGTAGTGGATTAAACTGAATATGTTACATCACTCAGCTGGAATCAAAGTCAAGTAAATATTTTTCTCTCCTATTTTTTCCAAGAAAAAAAAAATCACTGATTAAGCTGGTTGAGTATTTATATAACTTTGAAAGTTACACATAATAAACTTTGTTGCTTCTTTCTCCTGAAATATAATGTGGCCCAAAGATAGGTTCTTTTCCAATGCCATCCTGACAGGAACTGCTTCTCGACTTTGTCTCCCCAAGTTGTATTCATTAAACTAAACGTCTTTACTTTTTTTTTTAATTACTAGAACATCAGAACAGACATTGTCATGGATGTTGGCTGCAGTATAAATCCGGCCCTTGACGTAGGCCAGGTATGTGGAACTGACTTTCCTGACTCCCTATTTGTAAAAGTCAAAACTTCTGGGGGATCTGCCAGGAACACATCCCGTTGGCTTGTTCATCGTCTTCTTATTCTATCCCTTTATTCAGAATCTTTCCATTCAGGACAGCCACGGAACTCAAATCTCTTAGTGTTTAAAAAAGGGAAGGGGACAAAGGTGTTTCAGGTAGATTTTGAAGAAACATACAGTCTGTGACTGGGGAGCTTGAATGAACAGGACTAAGCCTAGAGGTGAAAAGTGAGCCCCATACCTGTGGGCTGGAAGTAGAATGCAGTGCTTAGTGCTGAATCCTGGGGAGATGATGGGCTCTGGCTTCAGGGAGTTTAATGTTGGGTTGAGATCACAAACGTCAAAGAGTTACAGCAGCAGCTGTTGATGGGTAGCCTATTTTGCCCACAGACATTTTAAAATTTAAATTTGAAATAATTAACAAGATTGAAAAATCACAAGCAAATATTTTACATGAAGTTTCAAATGGCTAGCACCTCTTGGAAACACAGAAAATTTGCCAACACCAGAGCTACATTTCCACGAGGAAAAGTTGATTGGCTGCTTCTTTAGAGAGTCACATGCTCTCTGGAAGCTTCACTCACTTTCTTTACCTGCCTCAGCCCCAGTGGGCCATTCAGCTCCCTACTTGCAATGGAGCGTATAGTCTGAGGGACTCTCCAATTAGGACATTGACTGGAGAATGGGAAGAATGTATGGGTTGGAGAAGTCAAAGCAGGCTTCCGGGAGGAAGTGGTGTGGACCAGGTAGTCAAAGAATGATCGGGAAGAGGTGTTCTGGGTGGGAGGAGAGTGGAGGAAATCAACCTAAAGAAAGAGCTAAGATTCTGCACACCTTGTGTTCATGGCTGGCAGTGAGGAGAGGCTGGTGGCAGCGCTCACCCATGTCCCAGGAGCAGGATGTGAGGCTGGAGGTAGGGAGCAGAAGAGGGCCGGGCTGGTGGAAGCCTCCAAAGACAGGCACCTCACTTAGCAGGGGGAGGGGACTTGGCCCGGGGAGCAGTCCGGAGTGTCAGGAAGCTTCCTCTAACATCGTGGTAGAGAAGAACATCTCTGCTAATAGATAGAAGTGAGGATGGAGATGGGTGGAGAAAATATGGCCACAGGAAGGAAAAAAGGAAGAAGAGACTCAGAAATCACAAGTCTGTGTGGGGCTTCCCTGGTGGCGCAGTGGTTGAGAGTCCACCTGCCGATGCAGGGGACAAGGGTTCGTGCCCCGGTCCGGGAAGATCCCACATGCTGCGGAGCGGCTGGGCCCATGAGCCATGGCCGCTGAGCCTGTGCATCCAGAGCCTGTGCTCCGCAACGGGAGAGGCCACAACAGTGAGAGGCCCGCGTACCGCAAAAAAAAAATTAAAAAAAGAAGTCTGTGTGGAAAGGTAATTTTGTCCACGTGCTGACATCTAAGAACCGGAGCATTTTAAACCTGTAAAGGAAGCTAAGCAAGCACACGGTTCGAACCCTTCATGTTACAAGCGAGGAAACTGAGTCTAGAGATGTGAGGCCAGCAGGCTCGTGAGTGAGGAGCTGCTAAGGTTCCGGAGCCCCGAGAGTCTTTCCTGGGGTGCTGGGGTCTGTGGCCAACCAGTCAGAGAGCGTTTCATCTGCCTTGTAGGCAGAAAAAGTCAGGGCATTTGGGCTACAGGCTCCCTGAGGGTTCTTCCAGAGCTGCAATTTTAATGCCAGGCTGAGATTCGAACTCAAGTCCTTTGAGTGAACTTAGCGTTCACTAGGATGTTCAGACATGCTTCGAGGTGAACTTGTAAGTAAACATTTGGAGACATACTCCAAGACATGCTGAAAACCCCCTTCAACTGCATTTTTAAGATTCAGACTAACAGCAAGAAGGTGAAATGTTACTGTTGACTGTCTTTTCTCATATATGGAAATTTTTATTTTTATTTATTTATTTTTTTGCCTCAGATTGAAGGTGCATTTATTCAAGGCGTGGGACTTTATACAATAGAGGAACTGAATTATTCTCCTCAGGGGGTCCTGTACACTCGGGGCCCAAACCAATATAAGATCCCTGCCATCTGTGACATCCCCACGGAGTTGCACGTTTCTTTGTTGCCTCCGTCTCAAAACTCAAATACCCTGTATTCATCTAAGGTAAGCTGTGCTCTATGAATAAATGCATGTTTACGTGATATCTGTGCCAGGAGGGAGGGGCTACATTCATCTCTTGGTTGTTTGGGGGTTTTGCCAGGATTGTAGGGGAAAAAAGCCCTATTAAACATTTTTTTTTGTTTGGCCGCCATGCGGCTTACAGGATCTCAGTTCCCCAACCAGGGATTGAACCCGTGCCCCCCGCAGTGGAACACAGAGTACTAAACACTGGACCACCAGGGAATTCCCAAAACATTTTAATTTTAAAGTAATTTAACAACATTATACAATTTTAAAAAAATACTCCAAATCGTGGAGACTAACACAAACTACTATTACCGTCAGGTTGTCTGATTTTTCATCTTCATGCCAATAATCATCTTAATGCCTAGATCTGCTTTCTCCATTTGGGATCATTTCCTTAGGCTGGAATCCTAAGAATGGGAATACTGGGTTAAAATAGTGAATTAGCTTTTTAAAGGAAAAAGTTGTACATGTAATATTTAATATTTTATGTACCCGTACATGCACATATGTACCTATAGATGCACATATACATAATACACATACATATGTATATATATACAGAGAGAGAAAGAGAGAGTCATAATCTAGTTGACTTGTTTCCCTTCCAGGGTCTGGGAGAGTCTGGGATATTCCTGGGGTGTTCGGTGTTTTTCGCCATCCAGGACGCGGTAAGTGCAGCACGACGGGAGAGAGGGCTGTTTGGACCGTTGAAGCTCAATAGTCCACTGACCCCAGAGAAGATTAGACTGGCCTGTGAAGACAGGTTCACAAAAATGGTATGTTCTGCTCATGCAAGTCTGTCCTTGTGGTTAAGTTTCATTAACCCACCGTGGTGGTTTTCCACGGAAGAAGAGGTGACAGGAATCCTGAAGACATTTGAGCAGGAGAGCAGCCTGCCTGCAGTGGGGCTCAGTCCTACACCACTAAAAAAGAAAGGTTCATTCTTCATTTCTTCACTCATCAATTGTATATTCTTCCTTATTAGTTCTGTTCCCTTCCCAGGACACATTAGTCAGGGATAAAGTTCAGGAACTGTGCCCTGAACCCAAGAATACCACGCCGAGAATCTGGGCCACCTCCACAATCTAACTTCCTCGGAAGGAAGTTTAGAGGACAGACTAAACTTCCTTCCAAACCACTGGGAGTATGTGCCATTCCTCATTTGAACCACAAAGTAGGACGGGCCCTTTCCCAACCCCCAGCAGCAGGAATCCCTCCTGCAAGCCAACCCCCCTCCCGCCCCGCCCCCCTCCTGCTCAGCAAACATCTCAGCTCTCCTTGGGCGTTTCCAGTGGGATTTCTCATTGTGGGAGGAGGTCATGCCATTGACAGTGACTCCTCTGACTGTAAACAAGTTATTCCTTATACTGAGGGGAGAGCCCCGTCCTATACCTCCTGTCATGAGGGCTCTTCATGGTACCCCTTATAGCTCTTCCTAAACCCCACGAATCGCCGCTTCACTCTGGAGAAGCACAGAGGCTGATTCCACCTTTCCTTTGTCCCTCTTCAAGCATGAGATGACTCTCATAGCTGTCCTGCCTCGCCTGACCCTTGGCCTCCTCCTGGATTCCTCCACGTTTCTCATACTGTCATGGCCAGACCTCTCGTTGTCCTGGGCACCCTCTGGGTGGTTTTTATCCTATTTTATAGTCTGCCATTTGTCACACATCACAAACATTTTCCAAGTTGCAAACATCCAAACTTGTCCTTTTATTCCAGATTCCAAGAGATGAACCTGGATCCTATGTTCCTTGGAGTATACCCATATGAATCAAATACAAACCTCTGGCGAAGATGGGGTGGCTCTTCCAACAAAGCAATCTATCCAGTCTCAATGCTCTAGGATGATGGGTCTGAAAGACAAATTTTCACAGTTCAGAAATCATTTCACAGAGTATTGCTTTTATAGGATGCTGATTTTAAATGTTCCATTTGGAATTTGATAGATATGTTTAAGCAGTTTAGAAATCATATTTTAAATGGCATAAATGCTAACTGGTTTCCTCTAGAATGGTATTCTTTATTATTCTGTCCCTTAAATCCATCCAGCTGAATGGAATGGAAGATGATGGTTTATATGTAACTCATAGTTGGCTTGTATTCACCAACAGAAATTATACTGTCTAGTGAAAGGTGGTTTTCTAAGTAACTTTATTAGTATGAACTGTAAAGTTGTCATTTTCTCATTTGTCCCCATCTGCTAACACCCTCTTTTTCTTGTCAGAATGGATCTAGGCACTATGTCTAAAGAGTCTGTAGGACCAAAGAAAAAAACCAGATAAATTGAACTTAATCAAAACTAAAAAGTTTTGTGCTTCAAAAGACACTATGAGAAATTGAAAAGACAAACCACAGAACAGGAGACAGTATTGAAAATATTTGCAAATCGTATGTCTGATAAAGATCTACTGTGCAGAATATATTTTAAAACTCTTACAACTCAACAATAAAAAGATAAATAACCCAATTTTTAAATGGGCAAAGGAATTAAATAGACATTTCTCCAAAGACATCCAGGTGGCCAATAAGCACATGAAAAGATGCTCAAACTCATTAGTCATGAAGAAAATGCAAATCAAAACCACAATGAGATATCATTTCACACCCACTAGGGCAGCTGTAATCAAAATGATGGACAACAGTAAGTGCTGGCAAGAATGTGGAGCAATTGGAACGTTTATCCATTGCTGGGGAGAATGAAAATGGTGCAGGTCCTCTGGAAAACACTTTGGCAGTTCCTCAGAAAGTTAAACACGTAGTTATCATATGACCACTCTTACATATATACCCAAGAGAATTGAAAACATATGTCCACACAAAAACTTGTACACCAAGGTTCATAGCATTATTTATAATAGCCCAAACTGGAAACAGCCCAACCCTATAAACTGATATATGTGTTCTATCCATATAAGGGAATATTATTGAGCCATACAATGAATGAAATACTGATACATGCTACAACATGGATGAACCTTGACAACATTATCTGAGTGAAAGTAGCCAGGCACAAAAGGCCACATATTCATAGTATGATTCCATCTATGAAATGTCCAGAATAGGCAAATTCATAGAGACAGAAAGTAGATTAATGGTTGCCAGGCCCTGAGGGGAAAAAGGAATGGGACGGTGATGGCTAATGGGTACAGGGTTTCTTTTCAGGCTGATGGCAATGTTCTGGAATTGGATAGTGATGATGGGTGAACAACCTGTGTATATACTAAAAACCACTGAATTACACACACCTTAAAAGAGTGAATTTTATGGTATGTGAGAAACAGAAAACGAGGAAAAGAGTGAGAAGTTGTGAGATTCATAAGAAATATATCCCAGTGGCCTTTAGTGACAGGAAACCTCAAAGTGGACCAAGCAGCAGGACAGAATCACTGAAAAACTCCAAACATCGGCACTGATGTATAAAGGACTAGAGACTAGATAGAGTATAATATCTTCTCCCTGTCACACTTGCAACTCTTGACTCTTGTCCCAGAGCCAGGTAAGACGGCAAAACTTCTTCAGTGGCCTGGGACTAAAGACTAAGGTCATTCTTACTATGGTTACACATGGTTACATTAAAACCCTTTAAAGAGCAGACTTTCTCATTCATATCACAAATGATTATGGAGCACCTACCATGTGCCAGGCGCTGTTCTAGTCACTTAGGACATAACAGTAAACCAAGTCAATAAAGATCCCTGCCCTTGTGAAGATTATAATCTAGTCAGGGGAGACAGACAGAAAATAACAAATATAATTGAATTACAGAGTGTGATTGATGGAGCCGAGTGCTGAGGGAACAATGCAAGTAGAGCAGGTTAAGGTGACGGAGAGTGAGGGAGGCCTGGAGCTGGTTGCAGCTGGTAGGTCTGGGGATGAGGATGGTGAGGGTCTGAGCCAAGAAGGTACCTGGAGGAAGAGCATGTCAGAGCATCTGGGGGCAAAGTCCACGCCGGGGGAGTGTGCCTGCCTCTCTGTGGACAGAAATGGCGCTTGTGAGCCCGGAACAGGCCCGGGGAGGGGCAGACAAGCAGAGCCTTGAGACCACTGTGAGGACGTGGGCTTTTAATCTGAGTGAAAGGCAGAGCAGAGAAGTAACACAAACTGACCCATTTTAAAATCTCACCCTGGATGCTGTGGTGACACAGATCAAAGGAGGGCACATTCCTAGGATCCTCACAGCTTGGCTTCCCCAGGTTTTCTGTTTCTTCTGCTTTCTCCCCCTCTCTTTTTGTCCCTTTGCCAACCCCTCCTCCAGCCCACGTCTATAAATGCTGGGATTTCCCAGGGAGCCGTGGGTCCTCATCTCACTCCCTCTCCCTGGCGGGTGCCTTCACTCCTGTGGCTTCTCTCACTCAAAGTCCAGCTCTGAAAACCCAACTTGCCTGTCACTGCCACTTGGATGTCTCAAAGGCACCTCCATCTTAATGGGTCCCAAACAGATCTTCTCGTCAGTGCAGCCATCCACAAGACGCTGAGCCGAAGCCCGGGGTTGGGGGGAAGGGGGAAGTGATCCGACATGCTCCGTTCTCCAGGTGCGCAAGTCCTGTTAATCCCACCTCAGAGAAACGTTTTACATCTGCCTCTCACTCTCTTTGTTCCCCTGTTGTCCCAAGCCATCATTATTTCTAACTTGACTATTGCGGCAGTCTCCTCATCTTTGCTCTGTGTTCATTTTGCTTCCCTTCCAAACCATTCTCCAGATTAAAGCCAAAGTTACGTGTACAAGTATGGACACACACACACACACACACACACACACACACAAATGATCATGTTATGATCTTGCCTCAAATCCTGCCATGGCTTCCTATTCATCCCACCAGAATACTGTTCCAAGTCCCTAAGGTGGCGTGTGTACCCTCAGTGCTCTGGCTCCTGCCTACCTCTCCAGCATTATCTCACAACCCCCTCTCTTACCGTGAGCACTTCCCGTTCTATTTCTCACTTTGGAAGCTTTGCCTGTGCCCTCTGCCTGGAAGACACTATCACTTTGACCTATCCTTTTGTCCGTCTGATACTACGTAGTGCTTCTCTCATTTTAAAATGCACGCAAATAACTTGAGGATCTTGTTAAAATGCAGTTAAGCCCAGAAGCCATAAGGTAAGCCAGAAGTGGCACATGCAGAATCAAACACAAGGAATTGAAAGAACAAGCAAGCTGCAGGTAACCCAGACCCCGTTACCCACTACTGTTGCATCAGCACGTCTCCCGCAAATCATCCCTGTGGCTACACGGTGGAGTCAGAGGTCCTTTAGGACAAACCGATGGAAAAGGAAAAGTCAGCTTGGTTCACAGATGGGTGGGCTCAGTATGTGTGTACAAGCCAGGTATGGGTGGTGTCTTCACTACAGCCCCACTCAGAGGTGGTGAGGGCAGATTCTCCTGATGGGCAGAGCTTTGGATGGCGCACCTGGTCACCCATTTCGTGTGGAAAGCTGAGTGGCCCAAGTGGCCCACGGACTCGTGTGTAGCAGCGACAATCTCACACCTGATCGGTTGTACTACCGCACACATTTTGGAAGGTGATTTAGTTGGACCCAGCAGTGTACATATCCTTCGACCCAGGAATTCCAGTTCTAGCAGAAAACACCCACCATGAAAGAGGCAAAGTAGACAAAATGGCATTTGACATTAGCCACCTCTGTCCCTGGTCACTCCACTGCTGACACAATGGATGTGGGAAGGGCCAGGGGGGCAGGGGTGGGCCCTGTGCATCCATGTAGCTGCTGCTGAATGTCCAACGGCCTCCAGTACAGACTAAAGCCAGTCCCCAGTTTAGCAGCATCCTTCCAGGAGACCAATTCGCCACTTGGTGGCAAGCTGACAGCATTGAACACTTCTACCCTGGAAGGAGATGTGATTTATTTTAACAGAAAGAGACGCATATCTTGGGTGAGGGTTTGCTGTGCCTGCCTCCAGGACCTCAGCCATCACCACTACCTAAGGGCTTACTTAGTATTAAATCTGCTCTCTTAAGATCCCACATAACATCACCTCAGAACAATTTACAGCAAATACTGTCACCTGCTTTGCAGCAGGGTGGGGTAAGTGTGAGATATGGGATCCAATGGTCATATCACATCTGTACCACTCAGAAGCGCCTGGGCAATGGAATGACCTAGAGAGGGTACAACTGACATGCCATGTGGAAGGCTTGTGAGGATGGAACTCCATCCTCCCAGATGCAGGATACTCGCAATTAAAGGGCTATATGTGATGTCTCCAGTGGACAGTTAACAAATCGGCATAAAATACCTGGACATTTACAGCAGATTATGGTTAATATCCCTTGTATGTAAGAAAATTCTTCAAATTAGTAAGAAAGTAAAAAACCTAATAGAAAATAGAGGACAGAAGAATAAATAAAAATATTCACTAAATCTATAGCAAGATGGAATATCTCACAATAACAGAAGAAATGCCAATTATGAACTGAAATTCCCCCCAGATATTTGAAAAATGCCAAGTGTGGATGGTACTCAGTTCTGGCGAAGGATATGGGGAAACAGACACTATCTCATACACAATTCATTGTATTACTGCACATTTAGGAAGCCAGATTAGTTGGACCTAGTAGCATGCAGACCCTCCAACCCAGGAATTCTAGTTCTCGGAATTTGTGCAGCAGATATACTTGCTCAAATGTGCAAAGATAAAGCCTACTTGTAATAGTGAAAAAAGGAAAACAATGTAAACTGAGGACAGTTTAATAAACTATGACAATAATAAAAATAGTTAACGTTTATTGAGAACTTACTAGGTGCCAGGTGCTGTTCTAAGCACACCTATTAGCTGACTGAATCCTCACAGAAATCCCCAGAGAGATACTACTATTTTTTTCCATTTCACAGGTGAGGCAGTTGAGGCACAAAGGGCCTAAGTAACTTGAGAAAAGCAAATTTCGAAGTAATATGAATAGTTTGATTTCACTTTCTAGATTCATGTATGTACATATATTTCATATATGCATGGGAAAATTCTGTATGGATACAGAGGAATCTGGTAACAGTTAACTCTGAAAAGTGGAAATTGGGAAGGAGAATTTTCGCTCTTACTTTATACAATTTTGTGGTTTTGATTTTAAAAAAATAAGCATTAGTTTGATAATTTAAAACCCTGGTGGCGCAATGGTTGAGAGTCCGCCTGCCGATGCAGGGGACGCGGGTTCGTGCCCCGGTCGGGGAAGATCCCACATGCCGCGGAGCGGCTGGGCCCGTGAGCCATGGTCGCTGAGCCTGCGCGTCCGGAGCCTGTGCTCCGCAACGGGAGAGGCCACAACAGTGAGAGGCCCGCGTACCGCAAAAAAAAAAAAAAAAAAAAAAAAAATTAACACCGAAAACCACACCTGAACGCATTATATCTACATGATTTAGTTCCATTTCAGATTAAAGAAAGTTCTTGTTGCTGGCTGTAAGAAGAAATTTTATTCCGGTGGGTCGCCCCCAGGGCAGGGAAAAGTGTACATTGTGTAAAAACTAGATTGAGATTGACCTTTCAAATTGGCCTAAGGGAGGAGGAAAGTGAGGGGTAACAGAGGGAGGTAGGGAAATAAGACGACTGAGAGCGCAGGCAAACAAGATTTGATGGCAGGAACGCAGACAGAGAGCAGACCAGAATCACCCCTCGGGGCTGCCCTCTGTCCTGCTGGTCACCCTCCCATGGGAGCATCCCGGCCCCTGGCTCAGGTGGACACAACAGCAGGTGCTTTAGGGGCAACTCCACAACATTCAGCCGATTATTCTGGCGTAATGTCTCATTCTAAGGAGTCCGATGAACTTGTTTTCTTTGTGAATGGAAGGAAGGTAAGTTGATCACGCTGTAGTTTCTAAATTTATGTAGAGAAAGAAACCAGGGTAGCAAGAAGGTATTAGGTTCAGGTGGCCAGCGTGTGAACTGGTGATTGACTCCGTGACCATGGCGCTCTATCAATCTGTAGGTCTCTGGGAGGAGGGGGTGGAATCTACTTGTAAAATGCATTAGGACTACTAGATGAAAAGCACTTGATTATATTGATGTCTTCAGACTGCATTTGGTGACTGCATGCCAAATTAGATTGTATTCATCTAAGTGTTAGGCATGGATTTCTCTTTATGACCATCTTCCCCATCTCTCTCTTCCTCCCCACCTCCTTCCTCCCCTCTGCCCCAAGCCACCCTCCCCCGACACACACAAATTAGGAGTGTAAAATCTTCAGATCATTTGCAACTAATTATAAAACTTTTGACCAGCAAGACTAGAAGAGAAGTCATCCCGGAAAGCTAGGGATAAATTTTACAGTTAGTTTACCTTTTAATCTGTTACTTCTTAAAGTGGGCTTAAATCAGACCTTTGTCCTTAAATTAGGACAAAGGGCAAAATAATTTTCTGGTCCCACTTTTGTTTTGAGTTCTTGAGATTTAACTAAGACACAATCCACGAATGGAATGTGCACTTTGCTTTTCACTGTCTTTAACGCTGGGCCTGAAGGACAACCCAGCATCGTTGTTCTCAGTCCCACTGGCAGAGAGGAAGAGGCAGTTGAGGTTGAAACTGAGCATAACGGTCCCATGTGCGCCCACTCCACATGTACAGAAATGGAGGCTCAGGGCAGCTATGTAATGTGCCCCAGATCACTCAGCTAATAGGCATCAGAGGGACATTGCTTCTCATCTTTCTGCTCCCAGAGTTTGTGCTGCTTCCCCTGGACCAAGTTTCCTCTCCTCAGGTGGTAGCAAGCCTTCTAGAATCCCTTCACCAACGGGAAGTGGCAGTGAGTTGTGCAAATGTTTTCCCGTGGGTGCTGAAATACTGCTATTTGATTACTACTGCCAAGGTCTTGTTTTCTTAACTTTGCAAATATGAGTGAAAAACAGGAGTATGTTTTTTAGGTAGTATTGAGAGTTAAAACCATTTTACTCAACTCTGTGAACTCAAGAATTTTAAAAGTTTATAATATTCAGTATTTCATAATCTTTTATTATTTTCCTGAAACCTGTGTTGTGTTAGAATGCAAATCCTTGTTGGTTATCCTCTGACACAAAGGCAAACATTCGGCCAAAATAAAGCCAAATACAATACAGGGTTACGTAATTTTATAATTGCAAAGAGTGATGTTTGATCAACTCAGGCAAACAAGATCAACAAGCATAGTTCGAATGATTCTTATTATTCAGAAATAACGGGCTACAGGTAAACTGCCTCAATCTATAGAATCATTTCCTCCGCAGGGGTCATTGAGAGTAATTCAGATCCTGAAGTAAATGTATTATTCCACCTGAGAAAACACTGTATCGTTTTGTTTGTTTGGGAAATCAAAGCTAATAAGAAACTCTGGAAACTTTGCAATCTCTCCTGCAAAGTTTAGAACTGTTTCTTCCTATCATGCTTCATTGCAAACATTTTTTTTTAAACCACATTTATTGCTTGTTACATCATTTTACTGTGGGGCTGATTCACTGAATCAGTTTATTTAGCAATTAAATAATATTAAATAAGGCAACTGTGCCAACTTACACCAGCCCTAGCTTAGCTGACTCTACCACCTCCTCCCTCTTCTAATCAGTAGCTTAATAAGGCTGATCTGTATTCACAGGGATAGGCCTTGACTAGGAGATGTAATGTAAGCTTCTTTTTTTTTTTAAATATATCTTTATAATGAAATTAGAACATTACCTAACACCATACACAAAAATAAACTCCAGATGGATTAAAGACTTAAATGTAAGACCAGACACTGTAAAACTCTTAGAGGAAAACATAGGAAGAACATTCTTTGACATAAACCACAGCAAGATCTTTTTTGACCCACCTTCTAGAGTAACAGAAATAAAAACAAAAATAAACAAATGGGACTTAATTAAACTTAAAAGCTTTTGCACAGCAAACGAAGCCATAAACAAGACAAAAAGACAACCCTCAGAATGGGAGAAAATATTTGCAAATGAAACAACAAAGGATTAATCTCCAAAATATACAAACAGCTCATGGAGCTCAATATCAAAAAAACAAACAATCCAATTTAAAAATGGGCGGAAGACCTAAATAGGCATTACAAACATTTCGATTGTAGGTAGGATTAAAGTAAGTGGCTTGTCTTGCAAACGGAATGGTATAAAACAATGGTTCCTGAACTTAATCAAGGATAATGATTACCTGGAGATATTGTTTAAAATGTGGAAGTTTTTGAGCCCCACTCCCTGACACCTGATTCATTCTGAGAAACTTAAGTTCATGGGGGCCCTCAGCCTCTTGGTCAGTATCACATGTAGCTGAGGGTCCTGCCTTGGTCTCCAGGGCCAGCCGCCAGGTCAGCTGTGAGCACGTGATCACTGTCTGCACAGACCCTCTATGGAACTGAGGGTTGACCGGTGAGAGCTCTGGAGAGCTGGGGTCTGCCTGAATTCACCAGAGTTGAGCCCCAGACTGTGGCTGACAGTCCGGCCTCCTGGAGGCTATTCTGACTGATTCCTAACCTTCAATCACAGTGTAAAGACAGGTGCCCCCTGTAGAACTTGTCTTGGGGCAGGTTTGGAGACCAGAAAACACATCTATACCTGCAATCAGGCAAGAAGTGAAAGCCACCATCAAGAGAAGGACCCTGAGAGACATTGATTTTTTTTTTGCTTGTTTCAATACCAAAAAAAAGTGTGAAAAGTGACCTTAGAAACTCAACAGGCAGCAGTACCTTGTTTGTGTACCTTCTTTCCACTTTGACATCTTCGCATTCTGTGACTGTATAAAGGTGTCAGACAGCGTTGGGGTGTGTCCCACAACCATGCAGAAAACCAGCTCTAATTCACTACATCCCCTCTGCTCATTCCATCATCGATTTATGAATGAACTGAAAGTTCAGGCATTTTGTGTGGGATGGCTATAGATTTCTTTTTCTTTTTTTAGGCCAAGCACCCAAAGTTGTATTACATTCTCTTCCAATTATCCTATGTTTCCTTGTTTAAAAGAAGTGGTACTGGGGAGGCTCCAATTATATCAGAAATCTTCCATTTTCGATGGTTTGTGTGCCCTTTAGATACTTTCTCCTTTCCTGTCTTTGTGTGAATGAAAAAAAGAGAGACACCCCAGGTGAGATCTAAAAGCCTGCTCTCACCCTTCCTAATAACCCTCCTGTAGACAGATGACCATATTCAGGGTCAAACTCAAGTTCTCTCCTCCTCTTGAGAGGTACAATGAATTTCATGTGCATTCAAAAGCCTGAACATTTAGGGGAAATGCCCAATTATCCTCATCATTTATTCAACCAGTATCTACCAAGCTTCCCCTGTCCTAGGCACTGGGAACCAAAGTTACCTCCCTCGTGGAGTTTACACTCTGCTGAAGTTATTGAATGATGTGCCTTCAGGGTGGTCTCTTAACTTCTTCCTCATATCCTCTGGGTCTTTATAAGGTCACAGGTAACCTGGAGATTGTCTGAAGGGTAACGAATTTATTTGACCAGACATATAACAGCTGGCAAACTGAAAAGGGCATAGGAATAAACAGAGACTATTTCAACTCCAAAAATCTTTTTCAACAAGATAGTTTGGAGGGGGAAATGGCTTTTTTAATTCCAAGTAATAGAATATTTATTTTTAGGTCTCCATACTCAAGTTCCAAATCATTTATGTAATGGCCCAGCTTTGATACATACTCAACTAATTGTATTCATATCAAAGTAATTACTATTATAATCATCTAAATACATTTTCCTTTTTCTTTTTTGGAAACTGCTGCTGTCACTGTGCCAATTCTTTTCAGCTTCGCTGTGTGAACTCTGAAGTCACTCCTCCATCACTGCCTGCCTGGTGCCCATCTGCTCTCTCGATGGGGCTGCTGCCACCACCTTAGAAGTCATAGGAAGCACCAAAACCAGGATCGATCTAGTTCAGGTAAGAGCATATGTTAATGAGTTCAGGATAAATATGGATCTAGGTGGCTCCTTTAGCTGTTTGGGCCATGGCTTATGGTTTTAGAGAACAAAGATAGCAGGCGGAAAAAGTAAAACAGACAGCTAGTAGGAAGCAGCTGCATAGCACAGGGAGATCAGTTCGGTGCTTTGTGACCACCTAGAGGGCTGGGATAGGGAGGGTGGGAGGGAGACGCAAGAGGGAGGGGATATGGGGATATATGTATACGTATAGCTGATTCACTTTGTTATACAGCAGAAACTAACATACCATTGTATAGCAATTATACTCCAATAAAGATGTAAAAAATATGTATATGGTAGGTGAAGGTCTCTGTCCCTTTCATAGGAAAAAATGGTAACCTTTTCTTAATTTCTTTTTTCATTCTGTGGCTTTCTTTATTATTATTTGAAGCTTATTACGCTTCCATAAAAATGTACGGGCAAGGGGTGCAGAGGGAGTGACTCTCTGAGTCACTTCAGACCATCTAATTGCCTCAGGGAGGAATCCTTCCTGCAGGAAGGTTTTGGGACCTATGCACAAAGACACGGAAATGCATATTTATCTTGTTTCCTATAACGAAATGAAAAAGACAAGGTTGCCTGTTCTGTGTTTGTTCTGTGTAAATGGCCAAGCTGCTAATTCTAGCCAGAAAAAAATACTTAAAAAAAACTTTTGTGACTAAGATATTTGAATTTGGCATGCTATGTGATAGTCTTTAGTCAAGACTATATATGTTGAATAAGTAATAAACCCTTTGGGGGCAAGGGCTATGTCTCATGTAAATGACCCTCCCACACCATAAGGCACTGGTGTACCAGGAAGGTCGCTGGCAGACCACTGAGCCAGAGGCCAGGGGGAAGGAACCTCACCGGCCTTTTGTCCTTCTACTCCCACGAAGCCCCTCACACCATCAGAGGCACACAGCTGGGCGCATTCGTCTCAAGGCTGAGTTGTGTGGGATTTTTAAACTCAGGTCCTCAGCTGCATTAGTACAAATGTCCAAAAATGAATGAAACACCAGGTAACCCTTCAGTGGAAATAAGAAGAAAAGCTGGAGCTCTCTCTATGGACAGAAGACTTTACAACAAATCCCTCGAATTCAATCTTTTTCCCCAATTGGTAGCAGAATGAGAGGGAGAACAAAATAAAAGCAGATAATCTCAATGTCTGTGGTCTTGGTTGAATCCAAACTGAGTCATGTCCCGGGTTAACTTCGAGGACTTCCTCCCCAGCGACATCAATGGACTCTCTCCCCAGAAAGCATCCCTTGGCATCTTACATGTGAATAATCACAGCAGTTCCAGCCTATACCTGCCGGGCCTGTGCCGACCTTCAGTTGCACCAGTCGGAGCCTCTGCCTCATTTCTGAGAGCTTCCTACCCCTCAGCTTTCAGGCTGGATGCTCTGTGTTCTCTGCTTTTAGAAAAGGGCTAAAGGCCACGGTACCCATTGCGAGTTCTGCACCCCAGGCATGGTGATCATGTCTTCACTCTCCTAAGGAAACACCCAGAGCCCCACCACAGAGTAGTCAATGGGAAGCTTGGGTGGTGAGTCCCAAACCTCTACACTGTAGAAGGAGTACTATCCTTGACAAGATGAGCAGGACACTCAAGAATTTTCCTCCAAGGAATCAGCCCAAAGGACTTGGCAAAGATTGACTCGTTGATCTCTGTGACCCACTTCTCTCAAGCTGTGTTGGCAAATATTATCCATCCCTATTTAGCAGGAGGGAAACTGAAGCAGCCAGCCAAGAAGTAAAGTGAATTTTCCACATGACTGTTACATTCTAGGCATCATATCAATTGTTTCTGCTCACTTTAACATAATGTATGTTTGGGAAGCACATGTTTATGGAAACAGTCTTTGCACGGGTGATTTTGATGCAGTTGCCATGTTATTGGAATGGTGTTTGGAAATATTAGGCCTTTAAAAATCTTTTAATTATGTACTTAGAGTCAGCCAAAAGAAGCAATGAACTTTTGTTTGCTTTACGTTTTGTTGTGGCTGTAGCTGCTACAGTTGTTATTTAAGTATTATTAATGCTTATGAAGTTATAGACTCTTGGGGATCAGAAGAAACTCCCTATGACTCATCAACTTGTACTCAATCGAAAAAAGCCTTAAGACTTTTAAAGCAGTGTTTCCCCTTTTGCCATTTTGGAAACTTTTAAATTCTTATTAAATTGCATATATGCCAAAAACATATGTTGTTTTCTAACTTTGATACTATTATTTGCAAATCAGATAAACATTACCTTCTGTCTGTCTGTATGTCATTGATTAAAATACTGAATAGAAGAAGCCAAGAGGAGAACTATGAGAAAATTAATCAATACTGTTGACATTGGACTTGTTCACTCAAGTACAAACCCTTCTGGGGTATCATGCATTTACATTTCTTCATCCCCTCCACAGAGGGAGCACAGCCAGCATCAAATGCCTCATAAAACCCCCGCGCACTGTGTCTACAGCACTGACCAGCTTCACAGTGTAGAAATCTTCTCTCAAGGGACTTCCCTGTTGGTGCAGTGGTTAAGAATCCGCCTGCCAGTGCAGGGAACACAGGTTTGAGCCCTGGTCCGGGAAGATCCCACATGCCGCGGAGCAGCTAAGCCCAGGCTAGTTTTCTTCAGTATTCACTCTCCTCTTAGGGACCACTTCTCGAGGCCCCCTCATCAATAACCCATTCCAGAATAGATGCAGAAAGTTGCCTGAGAACAAAGTCAACCTCATCAGCGTGCATTTTTTCGAACACCGGGATCAATGGTTGCCTGTCTCCCGGGCTCCAGCTCTGCTCTGGTTTCCTGTGATGTCCCAAAACACTACTGACCATGGTCTCACAATCTCATCTATAAATTCAAGGTCGTGGGACAAAGTTCACCTTGATCGATCTGACCACTTGAACAGATCTAAAGAAGCTAAGTGCTGTTTTAAAATCTCCACGTGTGGTGGGCATCACATCTTTTTAAATGTGCTTATCTGATGCTTTTGGTTTACCAAGTGTTCCTCTGGTGAGAAATACGGAAGCAAAACTAGGAATAAAATAGTTGTGCCTTCTCTCTGACACTTGTTAATATTACTCTATCTTCACTGAGCAGTATATTTGTTCTTGGATTGATACATCTTATGCTCGATAGCATTTCCCACAAAAGTTCTCTCTGTCTGGCACTTAGCCAACTTGGCACTGCTCTGATTCACACTTCCGCCTTTGGTGTCAGTTTGCCCCATTACTTCCATAATTTGTTCACGTCCTTTCTTTGTCTTTGCTGAGCAGAGAACCATCTGGTTACAGTGCCCCCCGCACCCACAGTGCTTATTTCTTCTTCATTTACAGTTACATCCTCCAAATTTCATTTCTGAGAGCTTCCTGGGCATTTTATGCTATATTCCCTTTTTACAGTTGCTGGTAAATGGGAGAAGAGCCATCACTGCTCTGTACTTTCTGAAATGGACTTCTGAGAAGCCTATAGCCCTGAATAACAACACCCAGCACTCTTGTCTTTCTCTTGTTATGAACCCAAAGATGTTCTCCCTAAACATTCTGTCACTCTCCTATCACAGCCTTTGTCGTTGGCTCGACAGCCATTCCCCTCATTTATTCCTCTCACTTTCTGAGCCACGCAGGCATTTTTTAGGGCTTCTTCTTTAAAAGAGGTAGAGCTTCTCAGACCTGGGTAATTGAAGGATCCCTTCCCAGCTATATTCTCCCTCTGTTTAAGTTCTGTGATTTGCTTTAGGGAGGCCCCATCCGTACCTTGCGTTGGGCCAAGAGGCTTGTGTTGTCCAAACCCCGCTGGGAGCAAGCTTCTGGTTCAAGCGGTAGGATGGGTTTGGAGGCACGAAGACAACCCCTGTTGGGGCCGCAGCGGATGCTGAAACTATATGTTCAGATCAAGGAAGCTGGATGCGATAAGCCAGAAGTAGAAGTCTCAGCCCCAAAACTAAAGGGCTAGAGGTAGATATCAAAGGTAAAGCAATTATACTCCAATAAAGATGTTTAAAACAAAAAAGCCACGGAAAGCCAAGGATCAGAGGGTCAGGTATAAAAACACTGTTAGGGGGCTTCCCTGGTGGCGCAGTGGTTGAGAGTCCGCCTGCCGATGCAGGGGACACGGGTTCATGCCCCGGTCCGGAAAGATCCCACATGCCGGGGAGCGGCTGGGCCCGTGAGCCATGGCCGCTGAGCCTGAGTGTCCGGAGCCTGTGCTCCGCAACGGGAGAGGCCACAACAGTGAGAGGCTCGCGTACCGCAAAAAAAAAACCAAAAAAACCCACTAAGTTAGGAAAATAAAAGCTGGGAATCTGGACAGTTACTTTTAGCAAGAACTGTGGCCCGTAGTGTGAGGTACGAGAGAGTCACAGATACATTTCTGTTTGTTTCTATTTGCATTCTCACCCAAATGGTCTCTACTCCCTTTCTTCCTGTGAAGTTCCTGGATTTCCACTCAAGTTTATGTTTTATGATCATATGGTCCCGCCCTTCGTTAGTGTTCTTGTTTTTAACATTGCCAGGTACCACGTGGATCTCATCCCTCTAGGTTTTGGTGGTGTCCATTAGACAACAGTAGCATCATTGCACCAAAATTGCAGGTCTTCTTTCTTTATCACCCATAGTCTGTGCTTTAATATCTAGATGCCACCGTAACAGCTAACGTTTATTGAGAACTTTCTATGTACCGGGCACTATTCTATGGTAGGTACTACGTGCCGGCTGTGCAGATGATGAAACTGAGGTACAGAGTGGGTACGTTACTGCCTGAGATCACGTCACTAGCAAGTGGAAGGGTCAGGATTGGAACTCAGGTAACCTGGTTGCGGCATCCACGTTCTTAACCACTCATCTGAATATGTTTATTTTCCTGAGGTCATTTTCCTCGTTATTTTCTCTGGAGAATTACCAGGACCTCTTTTATTATGATCACTTTTCCCTCCCACTATAACTAGTGTCTTCTTTGGTTTCATATTGTGGGGTATCACCTATATACGTTTTTAGTATTCTAATTTACTTAATTATTTCTCAAATTTATTCATGCTCCTTTCTACAAGCATCAGTGCCTACTGTGTTGTGAGCAGTATGCCTATATGGTCTTTACACCTAGTAAGAATCAGTCCAGACCAGAGGTTCTGATCCAGGGCCAATTAAAGTCTTTAAAGGGGTCCATGAATGTGCAAAATGTGTGTGTATCCACATGTGATTTTGAGGAAACATTCACAGAACAGAACTATCATCAGATTCTCAAAGAGTCTGTGACCACTTCCCATGAAGGTGAGAACCACAGGCCTAAAGAGACACAGAGCTAATTACAATACAGTGACATCCTGATCAGATCTAGGAGCCATTCCCGCAAACACGCTTTCCCAGCCTTTGTAAGAGATACTCCCTCTGTGTCTGGGTCAGTCCTTCCAATGTTAAAAGATATCTTAATACCACCTAGTGACCTCCAAGAACTGTAAAGGGTCTGAGATTTTACCCTACTTACAAACTAACAAGTTAGCCTGACACAGTTTGACGGATGCTAGCAGAAGACACAAGACTCCTGGATCAGAGACAAAGGACTTTATTCTTCACAGCAATAGCAGAGCTAGATTATTAGAATTTATGCCTGCTTCTTGAGCCTCAATTCCGAAGGCAATATGAGTAGGGCCAGTGGACACCTGGATGTGCAAAGGGTTGCATTGCAGGAGAGGAACCCTGAGATTAGGGAACTCAAATCTTTTATAATGGATGGTAAGCCTGCCAGGAGGTGATGTTATCTTTAGTATACTGGACAGTAAGAATGTCTACTAATTCCTCCATGGGAGACACTGCTTTATCTTCCAAAGCTGTTCACTATACCAACATCCTTGAAAAGAGGGTCTGGAATCAGAAAACAGATCAGTGGTTTCTGGGGACAGGGAGTTGCTGGAGGGTTGATTCCAAAAGGGCATTGGGAGTTTGTGAGGGAGATAGAACTGTTTCATAGCTTGTTCGCGGTAGTGGATATACAATTGTTTGAGTTTGTCAAAACTGGACACTAAAAAGAGTGAATGTTACTGTATGTAAATAAAAAATAAATATTATAATTTAAAAAACAAGAACAAAAGAAATAAGAACGACAACAGAAAAAAGAGGGTCTGGAACAAAAACAGGCAGAGCCTCTGCTCACGAGATGGGCACATCTCTGGCACGTGACTTGTACCCTTGAAGACGTTTCCTCAGTCCTTTGCCCTTTCTCTTCACTGGTTTCCTGCTCTGCCCCCTTCCACAGAGTGCAGTCCAGAAATGTGTCCTAAATGTCTTCTGATGACGCTAGTTCAATCTAGAAAAATTACTGGGATTTTGTAGACCGTCCTTTTTGGAGGGGAGAGGAGTCCTAGTTATGAATGAGGGAGACATTCCAAGGGCAGAGGAGTGAACTTTGGGTAGAATCATTGTACATTTCTTTCTACTCAGGCAATTATGCCGCTGTACTGGCTACAGACCCATCGTGGAGAGTGGGAAAAGTTTCAGTCCTGTGAGTATAAAACATCTGAGAGCTGCCGAGTCAGGACTTCTGCAGGAAACAGCGAAGCATCACACCCATTACGTGGAATTGGTTTTCAAGGAAAGCACAATACTGTCCATCAGAGACTCAGAGGTTTGCCATTTTGCCCTTCTCAATGCGGGTAACTAGATACTCTTCTCAGAAATACAGTCAGGGAGCGCCTTAATGGCTTTTTTGAAGGTGAAGTTTATAAACTAGCATGTTCTAAGTGAAAACAGATTATGCCATCTTCCTTACATCTAGCTTTGTGATAGGGAGAAAGAGAAAAGAATCTATTTCTCACACTGTCATTTCAGCAGCACGTTTTGTGGAGTCATAGCCAAAGTGAAACATGTTTCTGAAATAAATGCCTGTGTTCACTCTGAATGTGATTCCATCCTTGATTAGTACTAATGGTCTATGGGGAAGAGAGGAGAAGCTGTTTCCATCTTTCATGCTGTGTGGAATCAATAGCCACTAAGTATACGTACCATCCATAGAGCTTCTGTTTCAGACCCTCTCGTGCCTACTGCCTCCACATCCCTCTCCCTAAAAAACCTATGATAAGTCACTAAGAAAGACTATATAGGATTATTAATTTCAAAAACATAACCTTTTTCCTACAAACGTATAAACTGTAGAAGTTAAATATCCAGAGATGTTTGGATTCCTAAATTGTTAAGAAGAATGTGGAAAAGTGAGAAAGCGTTATGATGATGCCAAAGGGGGATGTGCAAGGAAATATGTCTAAAGGAAAGATTAAAGAATGGATTAAAGCCCTGCATTGGTGTCATCACAGACTGGGCGCTCAGCTCATGTCTCCGAGCTCCTTCCATGCCCCAAAGAGCTGCCCTTGGCCACCACACAGGCCTGGGGGTGAGCCCCTGGTTGTACCCCTGCCCTCTCTGGGAGGAGGGACCAGAGCAGGGGCCAACATGGGCCCTGGAAGTGGGTTTTGGGGCCTTGGCAGCAGGGAATTCTGAGGTTGTCTGTGTCTGTGGCTTGTGGCTGGAAGGTGGGGTACTGGCTGTGAGTGTAATATCCCTTTGGTCCCAAGGACCCCTGCCCCTTGGGGATGGGTGTGGCAAGAAGGGGCCAGAGTTGGGACCCAGAGCGGAGTCCCAACAATCTGAGACTAAGGACGGTGTTGGGAATGGACTCCTGAAGCCACATTTGATACTTCTGACATCAACAGAAATATAAAGAAGAGTGGACTCCAGGATGGTTGTTCATATACACAAAAAATAATGTTACAGAAAATCGAATAAAGTGCTTGATCTCACCATTCCTCACTCTTCGGCTATAATTTTCCTTACATCACCTCCCTGCAAAGTGTCAACGAACCATGTTTAGTCCCTGTTAGAACGGGTAGACTTCCCTGGAACTGTAATAGCCAACAGACAGAACTGGATTCAGTGGTTCCCCAGGCCAACTCTGGTTTAGAAAGCCATTTCTAATTTTGTCTGAGACCCGCTTTCCTGTAATGTCCACATATGGGATAATGTTGGGCAAATCCGTGCCTCATTTATGAGACAGCCTTTCCCATAGGTGCAGCCAGCTCTCGTCCCCTCTATCCTTATGCACTCACCTTCCTTGTCCCCTTTTTTCTTTTTCTTTTTTTCCCCACCCTGGCATCCCCTCCTTGTCCCCTTTCTAGCTGAGTTATTGTCATACATTTTTCTAACGTCTCTTCCTTCCTGAGACTCCAGGTAACATCTCCATGAATGATTCCTGAATCCTCTCCTACTGCTGCTCTCTCTGGACCCTTCCCCTCCCATACCTAATCCTGAGCTCACTGTCACCTCCACTCTTACTCTGCTGAACCAGCCCCTCTCCTGCCTTCCATGCTTATGGTAAATGGTACCACCATTGTGTGCTTTTTCTCACCCTGAACCAAGGCCTGATGATTTTAACACGCACTAGCCCTCAAGCTCATCTGTCGCTTTTCCTCCGCACTCACGCTGCCCTAATCCAGACCATCTTCATTTACACTGAGATCATTACACAACTTCTGCACCTGGTTACCTTCCTTCCCACACCTCCCACACAACCCAACTCACAGCAGGGTCCTCACATTTCCCAGAATTCCTTTCGAAGCTTTTAAAAAATGTGATGGCCTAGGATTTCCCTCAGTTTTACTGGATTGGAACCTCGTGCGGAGTAGCCCGGGAATAGCTCAGAATTTTTACAAAACTCCCCAGGTGACAACCGCAACCAGTCTGCAGGTCTGGAATCAGGAACCACTGCATACTGTAGCCCAAGAAACCTTTCAGAGCTGTGAGTTCAGAGATGCTGAGTGGCTCCCACTGGCCCCAAATGCTGTCTCAAAACTGAAGCCCGCCTTTGAAGACGCGCCGCAGTCTGTCTGCTCTGACCCCTCACACCGCCTCCTTCTAATCACTTCCCTGTGGTCAAAGCCACCGACTTGGTTTCTTCCTAACACCTTGTGGACAGCCTCCCAATCTGGGTCTGTGCTGGCTCCATTCCCTCCTCGCCCCTCTTCCAGGAAGCCTCTGCAACCACTGTTCCCTGACCTCCGGGGAGCCTGCCTCTGGACCCCTCTTCTGATGCGTGGCTTCTGTTGGCCCTAATTGTAGTTCATCTTGCTCCAGCTGGGCCCTGTGCTTGGCACAGGACAACTGCTTGACAGATGCTCCTCTCGTCAGAGTGAAACTGAGGGACTGGTCTGTCCCTCACTGCCATGTATCCCAAGCCCAGTCCAGGGCCTTTCAAACAGGAGAGACTCAGTACTTGGCTGTTAATGACCGTGGTGCTGATCAAACTTTGACTTTTTTTTTTAACCAAAAGATTAAAACACTAATTTTTCTTCTTAAAGTTTGTACCAAATTGTGTAAAAAAGAAGACCTGCAGCCCTTGGACTCAACCCAGGAACTTATATTTCCACCTGAACTACTGGTATGTCCTTTTTCTCCTGATTTATTTCTCTTTTTGTGTCAACTCTAAGGGAATAAACAGTCCATCAGCTCATCCCCAGGTGATACTTTCCAGCGTCTTTAACTCAGATATCTTAACGTGAATGTCAGAAGGAAAATGTAAAACATCTTCAAAGAAAAGCACTCTCTTCCTTATAACTTGTTTCTTTAGTTTTTGCCCCACTAAAAATAAAGCCAGAGTGAACAAGGATTTACTGTCTATCATAGGAAATTTTACTTACTCAAAATGTTAATAGACTTAATATCAAATTGTCCCATGGGTACCTTTGCACTACCGCCACCTTCAGGAAGCTGTGGAAGGCATTCCCCTCCCTGCCCTGCCCCTGGGTGGACCCACCTTGTCCATGACCTCTCATCTAGTAGAACTCAGCTCCTTCTGTGTCCAAAGCAGGACAGTCAGAGTCTGTTTTGGCACACAGGTATCTTTATTAAAATCCAGGGAAAACCCAGGGTACAAATTGTAAGCAGGTGAGGGCAGTTACCGCTCCCTGCATCACTTACCTGACAGCCTGGCACAGGTTTAAAGCATTTTCTTTTCTTTTTAAAAACCTGTTCCTCCAGGCGTCTCTTGGACTCATCTGTAATTGTTGCACAAACTTCTATGGGGAGCATCCCATACGTCGGCCCTTTGCTAGGCCCTTGGGATACAGAAATGATACACTGCCTGTCTCTCAGGAGCTCAGTCGGATGGAAGAGTCAGACAGATGTGCCCATAACAATTAACGATAGAAGGCCAAGAGGGCTGTATGGAGACCTAGGAAGCAGGGCTGGGAGTGGAGCAGAGAGCAAGAGGTGGGAGAGGGTGGACAACCAGAGAGACTTTGCCAAAGCGCCAAGCTTGAGCTGAAACTTGAATTATCAATAGAAGTTATCAAGAAGTAGGAAGGGGAAATGAATGGGACATGGAGAGGGAATTCTAGGTAAAGTAAAAATCACGTGTATTGGCTAGTGGCTTTGCGGAACTCAGAGCTTTCAGGAAAAACCAACAATCCCAAATGATGAGGGCATCGCCTGTTGGAGGGTTCACTGTAACCCCCACCCCTACCCCAAAGTGTGGGACTGGAAAGGGTAGAGAAGGGCAGATCCTGATGGGCCTTTAGTGCACATCTAAAGAATATAAATATTTTGCACAGGTAATGGAGAGTCATGAAAGGATTTCCATAAAGGATATTTACCATTTGGAAAGATTACTCTGGCTGCTGTATGGGGTAAACATTGGAAGGGGTCACAAGTGAATGCAGGCTGACAGGTGGGTATCACAGAGCCCAGGAGAGGGACAATGGTGTCTAGGATTAGGGTGCTGGTGGTGGAGGTGGAGAGAGGGGGCAGACGGGAGAGAGGGTTAAGAGGCAAAATCAATAGGGTTTGGTGGAGAACTGGGATTGAAGAGTTTGAGTTTTGTCTTATTTATTAGTGGAAGAAGCTTGAAGATTGATGGGAGAATACAAGTAAAAGGGAGAAGCTGAAAACTTCAGAGATGGAAGGGGGGGGTCGAAAGCATAGACTGAGGAACGCCTTCTCTATTTCTTTCAGAAACCTTTCACTAACACAGTCTTCTCAAGTCTGGGGAGGAATCCCCCTGTGCTCCCTAGAGCTCTGTCCTTATCCTGTAGGGTATCTTCTGCCAGATCGACATCACCTATGTACTCACTAGGTTGTGAGCACAAGCCACCTGTGAGGAAGATGTGGCATTCCCTGCTGTGTCACCATTGCCCTGCAGGGCATCTCAATTTTTTGGTCTCAAGACTGCTTAAGCCCTTAAAAAATGATTGAGGGCCCTAAAGAGCCTTTGTTTATGTGGGTTATATCTATAAACATTTGAAGTATTTGAAGTTAAAACTGGGAATTTTTTGTCTTGGTTTTTTTTTTTTTTGCAGTACGCGGGCCTCTCACTGGCCCCTCCTGTTGCGGAGCTCAGGGTCCGGACGCGCAGGTTCAGCAGCCATGGCTCACGGGCCCAGCCGCTCCGCAGCACGTGGGATCCTCCCGGACCGGGACATGAACCCGCATCCCCTGCATCGGCAGGCGGACTCTCAACCACTGCGCCACCAGGGAAGCCCTTTTGTCTTGTTTTGTTTTGTTTTTGGCCACACCGCGTGGCTTGCGGGATCTTACTTCTCCAACCAGGAATTTAACCCGGGTCCCAGCAGTGAAAGCACCGAGTCCCAACCACTGGACTGCCAGGGAATTCCCCAAACTGGGAAATGCTTTACACATTTTTTAATTTGAAAATAACATGGATGTGGTCCTAGAGACTGTCATACAGAATGAAGTAAGTCAAAAAGAGGAAAACAAATATCGTATATTAACGTATATATGTGGAATCTGAAAAAATTGGTATAGACAATCTTATTTACAAAGCAGATATAGAGACACAGATGTAGAGAACAAATGTATGGATACCGAGGGGTAAAGGAGAGGGTGGGATTAATTGGGAATTTTATTTTTTTAAATAAATAAATTTATTTATTTATGGCTGTGTTGGGTCTTTGTTGCTGCGCGCGGGCTTTCTCTAGTTGTAGCGAGCAAGGGCTACTCTTCATTGTGGTGCGTGGGCTTCTTATTGCGGTGGCTTCTGTTGGTGAGGAGCACGGGCTCTAGGCACGCGGGCTTCAGTAGTTGTGGCGCACAGGCATGTGGGATCTTCCCGGACCAGGGCTCAAACCCATGTCCCCTGCATTGGCAGGGGGATTCTTAACCACTGTGCCACCAGGGAAGTCCGACACAGATACACTATTGATACCATGTATAAAATAGATAACAAGTGAGAACCTACTTTATAGCACAGGGAGCTCTACTCAGTGCTCTGTGGTGACCTAAATGGGAAGGAAATCCAAAAAAAGAGGGGATATGTGTATACGTACAGCTGATTCGCTTCGCTGTACAGTAGAAAGTAACACAACATTGTAAAGCAGCTATACTCCAATAAAAACTAAAAAAAAAGAAAATAACAAGGGTGAACACACTGCACATTAGCATGAATAACATACGGTTCATGAAGAATAACTCTATCTTTCCAAAGAGAAATCAGTGAGAAGAGTGGCATTGTTTCACAATTCTTGCAAAGCTCTTTAATACTGGCTTAAAAGACAGCTGGATTTGCATATCTCCTTCTACATTCAGCCTGTTACTGTACCACACGTGATGCAACCTTTGGAAAGCTCCAGTGTAACTCGTGAGAGAATGAGAAGGAAGAGGGTAAATACTACTATAAAATAGTTTTGACCTTGGAACCCATGAAAGGAATCCATGGACTATCCTCTGAGAACCACTGGCCCAACCTGGTGAGACAAACGTATGGACTGTTTCATTAACTGGAGCTTTTAATCAATTCCCAGAAACTTCCATCTCTCTGTCATTCTTTCCGACAAAACACATACCTTAAGACAAGATTTACAGAATTCTTATGAAAAGAAATTCTTTTTTAGCCAATCTGCCTTTATTGCTCAATTTCCATCACTTTAGTCAGTTAAGCAACTTCCACCATGATTTTCGTTCAGTGTTGAAATTATTCAGTGTGAAATGATTTATGGAAACACAGAATTCCACCCAAAGATCTGCCCTTTTGATGGCTCCCACAAAGAGCAAAACAGTTTTGCATAAAATACTTTTATAAAGGTATCATCAAATTTAATTTCAAATAAATTAATTCAATTCCCTTGAGAAATGGTTTCCTTATTTTTTTTAACTAGCGAAAGTTGTTTAAACCATGTTTTTTCCAGATGCATGGAACGATTTCAACTTTAGAGAACTCCAGGCAGGGAGCCTGGTGCCCTCGGGCTCATGGTTCTGCTCACATTAACCATCTGTGTCTCCTTGACTAGGTCACACCCCCTCTTTGAGCCTCATTGTTATTCCCTCCTATAAAACTAGACCAGTGATTCTCAGATTTACTCATGTGCAGGAGCAAGCAGAAGTCCAGGGCTTTTCCTTGAATACCCTATTCTTTGCTGAACATCAAAAAATAGTGGCAAATTTAGTTAGGCTGAGTGGAATAGGAACTATTTCAGACTTAGAAAATATGACTTATTATATGGTCCCTGTACCAGGTCAAAACAGGAAGCACAGAAGTCCATTAAAAAGAAGAAAAAGGAAAAGAAAAGGTCACCCAATTAAGCATGATCTACTCTTTGCAAATTACCCTCATAAATATTTACTCGTTCATTCCATCTTATTGTCAACTCTCACTTGCAGTGCCCTTGGCTTTAGAGAAACGAAATGGGAGGAAAACTTTAACAAAATTCTGCTCTTTAACTACTTCTGCTAACTGAGAAAAGTCCAACTTTCCGCCGTAGCTGTAAAACCCCTCAATCTTGCTTGGGAAACAACGATGGTCGGTGAAAGGAAGGTCCCTATTGGCTTTAAAAAGTCTGACATTCCGTTCTTTTACCATGTTTCAACACACAGCCAGCCTTACCTCACAGAAGTATGGCCTCTGAGAACCAAAGTAGCTTCTAGTCAAATCCCTAATTTGCAGATAAAATCAAGCCTAGAGACTCACTGAGATTTTCCTAAATTCACCTGGCTCCCTAGTGGTCAGTCAGGGCTTAGAACCTGGGTCTCCCATTTCTTGATGGACTCAGTGTTTTTGCACTTTGCAAGCCTGCCTGATAATAAATAGCACACATACAGTTAATTCTCTGTTGATGTTCTGTTATCATTTGTAACTTAGCCAGCAATTATTTCTTCGGTTGAGAAGTTGACATTACAAATCTCATCCCTGGCACATAAGATTCTTGTTTGTTTATAAGATACGATTTAATTAAAATCCACTTAGTTTTTTTTTTTAAACTAGAAGAGATGGAAAAATAAATATGCAAAGCAGTGAATTTAATTGTGAAGTGATTAGGCTACTGTTCTATGAGTATCTGTCTTTGTTTTGTTATCCATGGTGGGTTCCATTAAATCTTGTTCAGTTTGTAAGCTCTAATGAAGGCCGTGTGTCTGTCATTGACACCAGCATTAAGTCTGAATTTATCTGTTGCTGAGATTGGCAAAAGAGCCCAAAAAGAAATGTCTGGCTTTCTATGGGGAGAGGACCCCCTGGATCACCCTAGGAACCATAAATGACCTCTGGGACTGAAAATGAAGGACCCTAAAGCTCCCCTTGTGGGGAACACTTGCGATGGTGACAGCAATGACACCACAGTTCCTACTTTGATTGAAAATCAAAATTAATGAAAGAAGATGTGTCACAGCATCTGCTCACAAATCAAAATACATACCTGGTGATTCAAACTCACTCTGTTGCCAACTAATAGCCAGCTTGTTATATAATTAAAATCTCTGGCTTCTAAAGAGCAATTTCACCTCAGTCCAACTCTAGAATGTGGTCGAAAACAAGCCTCATCTGTCACAGTTTTATTTCACTTTGCTTATTAGGCCTATGATAATTGCTTCTAGGTCACAGCGTTATTTGCAACATGAAATCTAGCTGGCTTCTTTCCCACAAATGATAATTCTCTACCTGTAAGGGCCTGATACAAAGTTTAAAGAAATGTTCCATCCAATTATTATCTCTCTTGCAAGGATGCTGGAATTATTTATAGTGACTAACACAAAAGGTGTGTTCTCATTTATTATAACAAGATCCTTATGTTACAGATGGTTCTGCTGAAGAAAGCTAAGGCTACTTGCCACTAACCAAATCACAGGATCATGAGGCTGGAAGAAATCATACTTTCCAGTGTGATGCTCAACCGCATCTGGTCTTTCGAAAATTCAGAAAATCCTGGTAAAGATTGTACGTTGTCTTTTTTTTTTTAAACTGACTTTAAAATTTTTTTAATTTTATTTATTTTTTTTATATAGTAGGTTCTTATTAGTTATCTATTTTATACATATCAGGGAATACATGTCAATCCCAATCTCCCAATTCATCCCAATTTGTTTTTCTCCTTCTGACTTACTTTACTCCGTATGGCAGTCTCTAGATCTATCCATGTCTCTACAAATGACCCAGTTTCATTTCTTTTTATGGCTGAGTAATATTCCATTGTATATATGTGTCACATCTTCTTTATCCATTCATCTGTCGATGGACACTTAGGTTGCTTCCATGTCCTGGCTATTGTAAATAGAGCTGCAATGAACATTGTGGTACATGACTCTTTTTGAATTATGGTTTTCTCAGGGTATATGCCCAGTAGTGGGATTGCTGGGTCGTATGGTAGTTCTAGTTTTAGTTTTTTAAGGAACCTCCTACTGTTCTCCATAGTGGCTGTATCCATTTACATTCCCACCAACAGTGCAAGAGGGTTCACTTTTCTCCACACCCTCTTCAGCATTTGTTGTTTGTAGATTTTCTGATGATGCCCATTCTTGTACATTTTCTCTTCAGACTCAGTTTTCTGCACAGAGCTGTGGCTCAACAAATATTTGCTGATCCACCCAGAAACTCCTCCAGCTGCCCTAGCTACCTCCATTGTTCAAGCAGGCTTAGTGAGTTTCTCCCCTCCAGCAGCAGAGGGCAACAGCGACCACATTCCCTGTTAAACAGCCCGTGGTGTTTTCACAGGCCAAAATCGTCACCAGGCACTCACTCCTTCAGTTTTCCCTTCTCCAAGCAGCCTGTCCCAAAGGTATCCAACAAGGAGAGGCTTTTTTTTTTTTTTTTTTACTATTTAGAACTCAATTCTTTCTTTTTATTTTTTTTGTATTCAATTCCATAGACCAATATTACTGTGTGAAAAGTACAGGTAAAATAAAATCATTTAAAAACACTCATTTGGGGGACTTCCCTGGTGGTGCAGTGGTTAAGAAGCCGCCTGCCAACGCAGGGAACACGGGTTCGAGCCCTGGTCTGGGAAGACCCCACATGCCGCGGAGCAACTAAGCCCGTGCACCACAACTACTGAGCCTGCGCTCTAGAGCCCGCGAGCCACAACTACTGAACCCTGTGCCTCAAGCCCATGCTCCGCAACGAGAGAAGCCACCGCAATGAGAAGCCCGCGCACCACAATGAAGAGCAGCCCCCACTCACCGCAACTAAAGCCCACACGCAGCAACAAAGACCCAATGCAGCCAAACATACATTAATTAATAAAAACACTCATTTGTCTATTAATTGTATAGTTATTAAGCACTTACCATGTGCCAGGCACTGGGCTATATGCTGCTAAATCATGAAAAAGACATGATTTCTTCCCTGGGAACTCATCATATTGTGGGAAAGGTAGACATAGAAAAAGAGCGATAAGTGTGATACTATTTGGCTGTACCACTCGGCTTGCAGGATCTTAGATTGAACCCAGGCCCTAGGCCGTGAAAGCATGGAGTCCTAACCACTGGACCGCCAAGGAATTCCCAATATTTTCTTTTTCATCAGTGGAATCTTCCTCTACAATCTAAGGGATGCTTTCAAAATTGTACTGTTTTTGGATTAGCCCAGTTAAGGCGATTTTTAAATTTTAATGAAGGAGAATTTGGGGATTTTTAAGTGAGGAAAAGACAAAAATAAATAACCATTTTAAACACTGATACATATGAAACAGAAATAGACTCACCAACATAGAGAACAGACTTGTGGTTGCCAAGGGGGAGGGGGATGGGGGGAGGGATGGAGTGGGGAGTTGGGGTTAGCAAATGTAAGCTATTATATATGGAATGGATAAACAACTAGGTCCTACTGTATAGCACAGAGAATTATATTCAGTATCCTATGATAAATCATAATGGAAAAGAATATATAAAAAAAGAATGTATATATATATATATGTACAACTGAATCCCTTTGCTATACAGCAGAAATTAATACAACATTGTAAATCAACTATACGTCAATTTTAAAAACACAGCAAAAAAACCCCACCCTGCATACATTAATTTTAAAGCTAGATATAAAGTTGCGAGTGCCAATCTAAAATAAATATCTTGTGTTTTTTATGCTCTTCTTAACGTTTTTTTCTCAATTTTCTATTAATAAATCTGTTTGACTTTGCTAATAAGAAGTGTGTTTTTAAATGTTGCTTTCTATCTTGTAGAAATGAGAATTAGAATGCAGAATTACTAATCAGATATGTACAGTAAGAGAAAGTCTACCTAATAGACCTTTTCTGTCATTATTGTAGTCCTCTGGGAAACTGAAAATTGTAGTTTACACACACAAAACCCCAGATGTTACTGCTGCTGATTTCACCTGTGGTTTCAGAACCTGCTGAGTCAACTTCATGGTTCTGGCTCTTTAAGAGATTAACTCATTCTCTCAATCTTTACTTACTCTGCCTTTGACCTTGGCTCATGTTGTAGTAAATATTCTTTGAAGTCTAAACAAATATCTGTTTTATAATTTCAAAGGCAGGGACCTCAACATGCACGCATTCAGTGTCAAATCACAGTCACGTTAGAATGAGTCAAGTAAGTTCATGTTCTGAGTTCAGAGTGCAATTTGACAGAAAGGTGGACAGGTGGACAGCTGTCTTCTTTCTAGATGAATCCTTAGACTCCTGAGCTGGGATACCTGTTCTAAATTAGCCTATTTGATATGTAAAACAGAACCTTATTAAAGAAAATTCTTCCCCCAAATGAATTCATCAGTGACATCTATTTATGTATTAGTCAAATGGTCTTAGCTCCAAGAAGTACTCAAAGAAAACCTTATTTAAAATGAGAGTTGCAGCATTTATTTCAGGCTCTTTCTAAAGGATCTTGCTTTCTGTCCAACTTCCCAAAATTAAAGCATGAGCTCCCTCTGCTGAGTGAATTATTGTATGAAACAGAATTTGTGCAGTGCCCGTGATGCCAGAAAATTCTTAGAAACAAGCAATTATGAAGTGAAAAAAAAATTTTCCTTTTTAAAAATCACGACTATAATATGGGATGGAATGGAAAGGTGGAGGAGAGTAATTTACAAGGTAGACATTCGTTAGTTGAGATTTTTCTCCCTAAGCCTCACTCCTGCATGCTTTATAACCACCATTGCTGGAATCACCAGGAAGTGCTTACAAGCCCCTGTTCTCACACCTACCCTATTACCTGGCTTTGGTTCTTCACAGCACTTAATCATATCTGAAATTACCGTCCTTGTTTATTCATTGATCTGGTGATGGCTGCCTTCCCCTGCTAAAATGCTGGCTTCCTGTTAGAGAAGAACTTGTCTGCTCTCAGCCCTAGAACAGTGCCAGGCACACAGTAGGTGCACAGGAATATTTGTTAATGGGTGGAGGAAGAGAGGGAAGCAGGAAGTCAGGTTAGCACTTGCTGAAAGCGTCACCTAGGAATGTGATCCATTTAGAGAACGATTCCGTGCCAGTCATGTAGAACTGGATACAAATTAGTAGGAAATGAGAGAAAGAGAGAATTACTGAAGGCATAGGGAAAGGGGTGTGGAATTCAGGCTTAACCTTAAAGATGGGGAGGGTTTGGTCAAGTTAGACAAGGAAGCAAGCAAGCATTGTGCTAGGCACTGGGATACAATGGTCTTTAAAAAAAAAAAAAGGCATGGACACCACCCTCACGAAGCCTACAGTTTAAGCGTGAAGATAGATGTCAAACAAATAATCACACAAACTAAAATTTCAACTGGACAAGTGCTCCAAAGGAGAGGTGCATGGTGTTAGGGGAAGAGATAACAGGAGGACCAATTTTATAGGGGAGTTAGAGAAGGCTTCTCCTAGCTGAGATCAAAGGGTAAGTGGGGATAACCAGGTAAAGAGGATGAGCACAGCGCATGCCAGGGGCTGGAGATGGAAAACTGTGCTGCTGCTGGACCACGAGGGAAGAGGCTGGAGATGGACCCATCACCCAGGAGGGAGCGCCGACTTTGTGGAGCAAGAAAGGGTTCTAATGGTTTCCGTATCTTTTTCAGGGGTTCTAAGCTATTTTGACTTTTTCTTACTTTCTGTATTTACAGGCTGGTCCACAATGAGTATATGTTACTTTAATAATCAGAAAAATGGGACATTTACGAACGAAAAAGTTGTCACCATATGTCCACGGGAGCCTTCTTTCCCTACTCGCCTTCTTTTCCAGGCTTACAGAATATGAATGACGATATCTCGCTTTCGGGCAGGACAGCCTGGGAGAGGCCGCCACACAGCTCCCAGAGGCGAAAACACAGCAGTGAATCACCTGAGAACCTGGGCTTCACAGCAGATCATGGCTCTGTGTTCTCTTGGCCCACCTCCGGGTGTGGGTACCTTAGTGAGGAAAGGTTGTGTCACTCAGTATTGCTGCCGTTTCCTGCTACATCCATCTGTGCTTCCACAAGGCCAAATCAGACAGACTACTTAATTTCAGATCTTCGTGGCATAAGCCACTTGAATGACCAGGTTCTAAGGGAGGTGGGCGCTGCCTTCCTGGTCCCCCCACCCAGGCCCTGTCTGCCATTGTCTGTTGAGGGTCTATCCCATCCAGAGAGTCTATGTTATCAGCCCCCAAAGGGGATTTAAAAAGACAACTAAATGGATTTGTTGAGAGCAACTGAACTGGTAATCAATGTGAATGAGAATGACACAATTTTTTCAACCTTTTAGGGTAATTCTATATTATAGCAACTATAATATGTCATATATAGCTATAAAATATTAACTATAAACTATAATCTATATATAAATAACATACCACAGAGTTATCCACGTTACCCCTCAGTGTCTCTGTATGAAAGAATTGTTGGGTTGTGCCTGCAGCCCAGTCTAAACCCTCCTCTTTGAATGCTGGGGCTTTGTGTTTCTGTTGGCTTCCTCGGGATCCTGTTCTGTTCACATTCTAGCTGCTTGAGTTAGAACGGCTGTATCTCTCTGCGAGGGCCTTTAACCACTGATGGTAATCTCAGTCTATCTGCAGTCCAGTGTTCAAAGTGAATTCTTCAAAGATGGAATCCTCATCCATGGCCTTCCCTGGGAGGCAGCTTCCCCAGAAGGAAGGTTGTGACTGTGTGTTGCCCACGGGCCATCGTTTCTCTGCCCTCACTCACACCCGACGCCCTCGTTCCTTGTCAGCTCTGGGCTGCCTGCATCTGTACTGCAGCCATGGGAAGGGTTCAATAGTGCTTCACTGGGAACAATTTTAACTATAGTGAAATCCCCAGAAGAGGATTCATGAGGATCACAAGACATCTTTCATGGTGTCAAGAGCCTATTGACTATAAAATACCTAGATTTATACTGACCTTGTCAGGTAAATTAATTGGAAAGGGAAGTTCCCACAGGACTGGCCTGGGGAAGTGCCCCTCTGTGGTGAAACTGAAGACAAAACAGAACACATTTTGGTTTACAAACTACACGAGAAGAATAGGTCTCTTTTTACTTTTTTTTTTAAATAACTTTTTTTCGTTTTTTAAAATTTATTTATTTATTTACCTTTGGCTGCGTTGGGTCTTCGCCGCTGCGCACGGGCCCTCTCCAGCTGCAGTGAGCGGGGCCCACTCCTCGCCGCAGTGCGCAGGCTTCTCACTGCGGTGGCTTCTCTCGTTGCGGAGCACGGGCTGTAGGCGCGCGGGCTTCAGTAGTTGTGGCACGCGGGCTTAGTTGCTCCACAGCATGTGGGATCTTCCAGGACCAGGGCTCAAACCTGTGTCCCCTGCATCGTCAGGCGGACTCTTCACCACTGCACCACCAGGCAAGCCCTTTACTTGACTTTGGACCAAAAAATGTTTTAGCCAATCTGACCCTCTGCCTTATCCGTCAAGCTGGCTTTTGAATGTCTTACCATGAAGCTACCCCCCTTCAAAGGATAAACATTTATTGCCACAGAGGCCACAGGCTTTGAAAGAACATCCCTCCCAGAGGGCTCCCCAAATATCTTGAGGAGGACAGCACCCTCCCAAGGAGACTGCTTCCAGGGGAGGAATATTTAGTTGCACGTCTACAGTTCAGGATTTGGATTGAAAATAATCACATGCCTCTATGGCTGTCTTTCACTGATTGATGTTATCACTGTCATTTGGATTTTATTTGTTGACGTCACTGTTCTTGTGAGTAACATACCTGTGTTTACCACTGACCCTCTCAAGATGTTTCAGCTCTTCAAACTCACCCACATGCTCTCTCCCACAGTATACCGTCTGTCTGGCACTGTCACATTCACTCACTGATTCAGACCCTCCTGCCCAACAAATTGCCCCTTGTAGCCTCGGCAAAGTGCTTCCCGTAAGCTGGAGGAGTCTTGCTCTCTTAGCACAGGTGGAAAGCTTTTTCTCCAGGGCAGGGTCCCTAGATACATCTGGATATAACCATATCATGGGAGAGTCACAAAGAGGATTCATGAGGATCACAAGACATCTTTCATGGTGTCAAGAGCCTATTGACTATAAAATACCTAGATTTATACTGACCTTGTCAGGTAAATTAATTGGAAAGGGAAGTTCCCACAGGACTGGCCTGGGGAAGTGCCCCTCTGTGGTGAAACTGAAGACAAAACAGAACACATTTTGGTTTACAAACTACACGAGAAGAATAGGTCTCTTTTTACTTTTTTTTTTAAATAACTTTTTTTCGTTTTTTAAAATTTATTTATTTATTTACCTTTGGCTGCGTTGGGTCTTCGCCGCTGCGCACGGGCCCTCTCCAGCTGCAGTGAGCGGGGCCCACTCCTCGCCGCAGTGCGCAGGCTTCTCACTGCGGTGGCTTCTCTCGTTGCGGAGCACGGGCTGTAGGCGCGCGGGCTTCAGTAGTTGTGGCACGCGGGCTTAGTTGCTCCACAGCATGTGGGATCTTCCAGGACCAGGGCTCAAACCTGTGTCCCCTGCATCGTCAGGCGGACTCTTCACCACTGCACCACCAGGCAAGCCCTTTACTTGACTTTGGACCAAAAAATGTTTTAGCCAATCTGACCCTCTGCCTTATCCGTCAAGCTGGCTTTTGAATGTCTTACCATGAAGCTACCCCCCTTCAAAGGATAAACATTTATTGCCACAGAGGCCACAGGCTTTGAAAGAACATCCCTCCCAGAGGGCTCCCCAAATATCTTGAGGAGGACAGCACCCTCCCAAGGAGACTGCTTCCAGGGGAGGAATATTTAGTTGCACGTCTACAGTTCAGGATTTGGATTGAAAATAATCACATGCCTCTATGGCTGTCTTTCACTGATTGATGTTATCACTGTCATTTGGATTTTATTTGTTGACGTCACTGTTCTTGTGAGTAACATACCTGTGTTTACCACTGACCCTCTCAAGATGTTTCAGCTCTTCAAACTCACCCACATGCTCTCTCCCACAGTATACCGTCTGTCTGGCACTGTCACATTCACTCACTGATTCAGACCCTCCTGCCCAACAAATTGCCCCTTGTAGCCTCGGCAAAGTGCTTCCCGTAAGCTGGAGGAGTCTTGCTCTCTTAGCACAGGTGGAAAGCTTTTTCTCCAGGGCAGGGTCCCTAGATACATCTGGATATAACCATATCATGGGAGAGTCACGATACTATGTGTGGCTATTTTCAATTTCATTTTAACTTTAGAATGCCTTTTTATAATAAGAATACTACTGGATTAATAAAGTATAAGGTTGTTTCAGTAGTATATGGTGCCTGTAATTAATGCTTCTTCCCCCACCCCCCAACAAGAAGGAACGCAGTAAATTCCTTCAAACCATGCAAGCCTTAAACCAGATCAAGTCCTAGTTTCTGTTCTCATTTCTGTCTTTAGAAAGGTATAAGATTATGAAGTTTATGATGTCCACTTTCATCTGTTTTAGTTATTTTTATCTTGAATTGGATTCAGCATAATAAAAATAGAGTTTGCAGCAAATATTTTACACATGCCTAGGTGCAAACAATAAGAACAGATTAGATGTTGATCTACATCATTAGAGGGCTTTAGGTCATTGCACTATTTTCTTATCCATCTTCTTAAGAAGTTCTAAAAACCTAGGATCCTTAGCATCACAAATTGTATCATTGAAAGAGACTAATAAGCTTGTGGTATAGGTGAGGAGGGTTGAGGTCCAGAGAAATTTAATTATTTCAACAAGGTCTCACAGTGAATAGGTGGCAAAACCAGGACCAGAACTCTCAGAGAGTAAAAATACGGAAACCAGGTAGCATATTGCTTAAATGTTTGAAATAAAATGTTAGGGGTTAGTAGAATCCCACCAACAGGGGGCAGCAAAGACCTTCTCGCCTGCCTCGGTGTAATTTATGTTCTAGTTTTAGGGATGTGGCTTTTTCTCTGATGTGGTTTCTGACGTGACAGAACCAAGAAAACAGATGTGTTATCAGTCCTGGCCTTAGTGACAAAGAGAAATCAGGTGGTCGCTGTCTAGGTGGTGTCTCCAGGCCAGAATATGTACCACAGAGCCCAGTGGATGACAGCACCTCTGTTCCTAGGTTATTATTGAGTGAGGCAGCTGTCTCTGCAGGAAGACAGCATTTAAAGCACTCGAATCTGGATTTTTCACTAAGAATTGTTTCCAATAGTCAATAAATTAGGCAAAGGAGAGCAACAAAAGTAAGAGACTGCCAGAAATTCTCACGTGCATTTCTAAGCAAATACCAGCGACCCCAGTCATGTCAGCTGCGTGGCTATGGGGTTGGAAACGAGGTGAAGTCGGGAGGGGAAGATGAAAGATAAATTCAGAGTGTGGGTGCAAAAGACTAGCCTGAACCAGCTCCCTTCCCAGCCTACAAGGGGGCACTGGGGTCTCCGCAGGCTCCCCCTCCAGTCTGCTGCCTCCCGCTCTTTCTCATGCTTGGCCCCCTTTCCTCCTGTGGTCCTCTGCCTTCCCCTGGGTCTCACATTTCAGACCTTCCTGTGCTTCCTGTCCCTCACTCAGGACTCTGACTCGTTTCCATTGATGAAGGGGGCGGGAGGGGGCGTGTCCTTACTCAGGCACTTGTCCTCAGCTCCCACTAAAGAAGTTTGTCCCCCGTCCAGCTCAGCTGACAGTGGAAATGGATTTTATCAACCTACCTGTACTTATCCAGCAACACAGATTAGTTTTCTGGGAGCATAATAACGCCTTTTCTTATCTGTCCCCTGGAGTCAGAGTCTGCCCTGTCAGTGGCAAAGCCACGTTTGGAAATCATCGGGGAGGTAAGCCCTTCACTGGCTATAGGACCAGGTCAAGCATGGACTGAAAAATCAACTTAGAATGTACGTATACGAGTATACACATACGTTTTGTGCTTTTTTTATAAAAGTGAAACATGTCCTTTCATGGATGTTTGACAAATATGGAAGGATGTAAGGAAGAACACTGAAATCTCTTATAAACCTACCTCCAATATACAGCCACAGTCAAAGTATTTTGAAAATATTAAAAACTTGATTCTCATACAAATCTAAACTAAGCACACATGAAAGACTGATTTAACTCATCACTGAGGGAACCAGCTAGATGATAAAACTGAATGAAAGTGAATTTGAGAGACTGAGTGTACATGCACTGAGAGAACAAGGAAGGAAGACTGCTAGTTTAGATACAAAGATGGTTCCTATCTTGCAGAGAATAAAACCGTAACCTTTAAGAGCAGATACAACTTGATTAGCTACTGGGGGAAAAAAATCCACATGTTGTCATGTAACTTCACAGAGTCCAGGCTCTAAATCAATAGTAAAGACAGTCATCCTGCTTATCTGCAGTTTCACTTTTCTGTGGTTTCAGTTACCCCTGGTCAATCGCACTCCAAAAATATTAAATGGAAAATTCCAGAAATAAACAATTCATAAGTTTTAAATTGTGCACCGTTCTGAGGAGCATGATGAAATCTCTCGGCGTCCCACTCCATCCCGGCAGGGACATGAATCACCCCTTAGTTCAGCGTTTCCTTCCCGTTGTTCACTTAGTAGCCATCTCGGTTACCCACAGTATCCTAGTGCCTGTGTCCAAGTAACCCTTATTTTACTTCATAATGGTCCCAAAGAGCGAGGGTAGTGATGTTGGCAATCTGGATATTCTCTTACTGTGCCTTATTTATGAACTTTATCATAGGTATGTATGTAGAGGAAAAGAACAATATGTATAGAGTTCAGTTCCATTTGCAGTTTCAGGCAGCCGCTGGGGGTCTTGGAATACAGTCCCTTCAGATAAGAGGTGACAACTGTAGTAACTTAAACAAAGGAGTGTTCCCCTAGAGAATCAGATAATCACTGAGCGGCTCTGCTAGACTGTTTTGATATGACATGGAAAGGACATACAGTCATTCTTTTTTCCAAGCCTTGGATAGTTTTTCTTAACACATCATTATGATTTTAATAGATTTCCTCTAGTCTTAAAGAGTTTTTAGGGTGTATATAAATATGAGAATAAATAAAACACATATTTTTACCAAGTGATGATTATGTTTTACATATAATCAGACATGTTTCTTTTTTCACTTTATAGTGTATCATGAACACTTTTCCATGTCACTAGTTTTCAAAAACAATTTTAATGGCTATGATTTTTTATTCAGAGGGATATGCCACAATTTATGTAACAATCCCTCATTGTTGAGAACAGAACAATATTACAGTGAATGTTCTAGTACATAAACCTTTGCATTTCATTTCCACTTACGTCCGATTCCAGTCAATTCCTAGAAGTGAAGTTTCTGTCCACTTTTTAGGTCCTTAATACTTGTAGCCTTTAGGAATACATTTCCACTTATACTTTCAGCAACTGAGTATGATTACATTTATTTCATCACACCCTTACCAACACTGGGTATATATATTTTTTATATATACTGTATATAGACAGTATATATATTTCTAATATTTGACAGTTTAGAAAAAAGCGTATCTTATTATTTTGATTAGCATTTCTTTAATTATCCGTGAAGTTATATGTTTTTTTAAAAATTATATTGACTTTTTTTAAACATCTTTATTAGAGTATAACTGCTTTACAATGTTGTGTTAGTTGCTGCTGTATAACAAAGTGAATCAGCTATATGTATACATATATCCCCCATCCCCTCCCTCTTGCGTCTCCCTCCCACCCTCCCTATAGCTCTGTTATGTATTTATGCTAATAAAATCTCACAAAAATGAACACTAAAGACAGATCTGAAGGACAAAAATACAACAAAAGGCAGCAGGAAGCCTGAGAGAAATGCAGGGGGAAAGGATTTTGTGGCTGACCCCTGTGGCTGGAAGCAGAAAGACTTAATTGTTGTATGCATGTACGACAGACGGTCACATTCACATGGTCCTCAGGACCCCAGACCAACCCACTGCTATAGACCCGGGACGAACAGGAGAGAGAGGGCAGAGCAGTGGTCAAACGTGTTTCCCAGATCAGAAAGCTGGTTCTCGCACTGGCACTGACTGATCCGCTGTGGCTGGGTTGGTTGTTGGCCCACATAGGTTTACCAGATGGCACAAAAGAGCCTGTTATTTGGAGATCTGCCCGGTGTTCATCCCCAGGATCTCTGGAAGACGTCTGCAGGGGATAGGAGTATTCCCTGTGTTACATGGAATTCCTCTGGTTACATGGAATTACAGAAGGTAAGAGCTGACACTCCTTAAAGATCTTCTTTTACATGTTGCCCCATTTGCCTGAATGGAATTTTATCCTCAGTCCACCTCCAAATTCAGAGTCCCACGTCAATAGAAAATTCTCCGCTCTCGGTTTATAAGTTCAAATGTTTTTTAGTTGAGAAGCATGGATCTAATCTTGCACTTTTGCTGGTTTAGAAACTGAAGCCCAAAGGGCTTAAAGCAAACAAGCGAATGAACAAAAACTCCTTCCCAAAATTAAGACAGCAGAACCGGGACTAGAACTCCTGTCTCCCAGTTTCCCATGTGACCCTCGTTTGATCAGCACTGCCTGCCTGGAGGGAGATATCACATAGGCTGGCTTCCAAAGCTGTCAGATGACGCTGACCAGAGCACATGGCCTTCCACTTGCCAGTATTAGAAATGTTTACCTCAAGTGGACTTTCACTAAGATCTGTTTTATGAAACATGTATGCTTTCTCAGAAAAGCAGACTTTCCCACATATTAGCTGTCCCAAATCCATCTTCTCTCGTGGTCCAGTCCCCACCCCAACTCATCTTCATCACACCTACCCTCTCAGCTTCACACTTGTAAGACAACGAGGAAGAAGAAAATTCCAGTTTAAGTTGAACAGACTAGTTTGGAAAGTTCTTTCTCACATAGACTAGGGAAAGATCTACCCATTTCTTAATGGATGTCTCCATCTCATCAACACTCCTGCTTGGTTGATTTGCTTCGTGATTGGCTTTGTTTTTGTAAACATAGAGTGTAGATCCTCAGCAGCCCCCCCAAGACCCAGGTAGATGCTCCATCATGCACCAGTTAGGTATTAAAGATGCCACGGGAGAGGCTGTATTTTGTGATGGCATGCCTGTCTTAGCAGGAGAATGCTTCCTGGGTGTGCAACCAGCACCACATGCTAAAATCATGTAAGTAAACAAGGGCAGAGTTAGAAAGCCAGAAATATCTAGCAGGTATTATAAAGGCATAATTATCTATTAACAATCTACCCAACTCAGTACATCAAAGTATTTCACAATAAAGCAATCCCAGCATTTAGCTTGGTCAAAGAAAATTTTTAAAGAAGAAAGAAAACTGGGTTTGGGAGCAGGTAAAGAGTGCACCCCTGCCAAGATAAGGAGCTGGTATACGAAGAGCTGGCCGTTACTACCCGAGAATGTAAAGGATGACAATTACCTCCTCAGCTCATGAGATCTCAAAGAGCTACAATTCTCTCTACTGTTTTACTGAATGTCCATCTTCGAAGGAGCCACCAACTGAGCATTGGTTTAGGAAACCTCAAGGATGTGCCTTCAGTGGAAGGTGAGATTAACAAAATGCTCCCCTGCGGACGCCCTTTTTTGTCATCCTCAGCATCCAATGAAACCAATATTTTCCACTTCCATAGCGTTAGCACAGTTTTAACACACTGCCATTATAGACTCGCCTGGTGGTGCTCCTGTGAATTACACTGGGGTTCCTGAGATGCTGTTCACACATAAGCGGGCCACGACATCCCATGTAACACTTGGCTCCTTTGTGGTTCTGTTTCCTCCCCAGTCCCACCGATGCCTCCAAGGCCCTGGCATTGCCTGGTGTGGTCCACCTGATAAAAACTCAGGATGACCCATGATAATGGCCGTGAAGTAGAAAAGCCATCTGCATAGGACCAGGTGGTATGACCAGAGTGTCTCAGATTCTCATGGTGTTTTCATAGTGGCAACTGCTACTCCCTGGTGCTATTTTCCAAAGGCCTTTATACACGGGACCACATGTAACCCTCCTCACAACCTTAGAACCTTAGATTATTTACTTGTACTAAGCCTTATTTCAGAATGAATTTGAGACAGCAAAGAACCCTCTTAGGTTGGCATTTTAAGATGAAGACACTGAGGCTTAGAGAGTTCTAGTGAATTGCCTGAGGTCATAGAGCTAGTGGTGGCAGAGCTGAGCTGGCGTTCAAACCCCATGCTCTACCCTACAAGAAACCCCACGCATCATCCCAGGGCATGTTGTCCCTGGCTGACAGGGACCTTGCTGCTATACATTTTCATTCCCTTCTGACATGTTACTTATGATGGGGGCAAGACTGTCCATCAAATACATTTTGATTCTGTTTGATTCTGTGTTGTTTAATTTTGAAAAATAAATTTTAAAAGTAACCTTGAAAAATCCCTTGAATTGTCCATAAAGTCCAGAACACAAGGTTTTATACATATGATCCTATTCGGTAATGTTTATGCAAACTAGAGTCTGAGAACAACGTGACTTAAAATACGGAACAAGGGTTAAGTTTCTATGCAGGTGTCTGAGTATTGAAATCATTCTCCTCTAACATCCCCATCAAATTCCTGGCTAGGGGTGGAGGGAGAATTCTAAAGACCATCTGCACGCCTGCAGGGATTAGACTAATCTAAATTAAGCCTCCAGAATGTTTGTGGTTGTGAGGATTAAAGGTGTTAGAGGAGTCCCAGTTTCAGTGAAGGCTGAAGTTCATAGGTAAGTTAAGTATGCACATGACGGGATTCCATTATATGATGGTCATATTTTCTGAGCTGTACCAGGTCAAGATGGTTTGAGGCACTAGGACATTGTGTCTGAAATCTGTGCTGTCCTAGGAAATTCCTGGAGTGACGGTTAACACTGCGTTTGGTTTTCAGTGTGAGAATGTGGAGGCGACCAAAATCAGGAATCTTGAATTACACTATATCGGTGATACCTTTTGTTTGTTACCACCCACGGGATGCAACACAACACAGGTCATGCATCAGGCCTGACAAAAAATGAGAACAAAGAAATGTGGAGGAGGAGGCATTCCAACCTTTGATCAAGTAATTGAAGGTCAATTCTTAAGTCCCTTTTCATCATGAAAGTTTTAAAATACTGATGCGATTTTAATCGATGATGCTGCTTCTATAGAACTTGGATGCAACTGACTCATCTTAATTCTTCTCATGGAAGTTAGTAAAGAGATGGACCAACCAGAACATCAGACTCAGAGAAGAGTGGGAAGGACATTGAAGCCTTGGCCAAAAAATAGTACTGGTTCCATAGACTATGGAAGTCATTTGAGGGTTTGAATAGGAAGGTGATAGGATCAAAATTTCCCTTCAGTGAACCTGGCAGTGCAGTTTGGATGTAAGTGTCCCCTGGAAACAAGGTCAAAGGTCATTATAGTATGCCAAGTGAGAGATGACGGCTGGCACCTTGGAGTAGAGAGGAGAATACAGGTACAAGTCGCTAACTAGATGTGAAGAGTAAAAAGAATCAAAGAAAACCTTGAAATTAGAGATTGGCAGAAGACGAGGGTTCAAGGGGCCAGCAAGCCATTTGAGGGTACTGTCCACAGCCAGTTAGAAGGAAATTCTGGTGCTTTGAGAAATGCTGAGGCTGGAGATATAGGTTTGGGAGAAGCCGTGTGAGTGAATGACATCACCAAAGGAGAGAATAATATCTGAAAATCAATTTTTAAAACATATATCACACCTAGTTCTTCAGAGATTTCCGAATAAAAAGACAAATACTCTAAGACCAGAATCTGAAGTAAAGGGGTGGAGAGAGAAGGAATTGGTCCTATGATTTATTAAGGAAAATTATAGCCACCAAACTCATGGCAGAAGCTGGAGGGAGAAGAGATAGAAAGAGAGGCCTGAAAACAGAATCTTTAGCAACACTTTTCATTGGAGTTACTATTAAATTCCCAGACTTCTATCACAGAGAGAAATAAAATTGGATGAACCTAATAATTCCAGGATACCCATCCTAGATATTCAGGGGTATGAATTCAAAAGCTGGCCATATATAAATATTTTTTGGTACCAGGTCAGTTTAAAATTTATGTTGATGGGTTGATCATTAAATGCTTCTTTCCAATTGCCCTGGTACTTTTCTGCACCATCTCTAGCTTCTTGAAGGCAAACAAACTTTATATTCTACTACCTACGATTAATTATAGATTTCTGAAGTTTTTACCTCCCACTTTGGTGAAATTTAGAAAAAAAAAAAGATTTTATCCTCCACTCCTTCCCTCCCCTCTCCCCCTCACATACAACCATTTATTCTTCACAGCTGAGGTCCCTGTGGGTTTTAAAGAGGACTCCTCCTCCTTTTTAAATTTTTAAATATATTTTTAAAACTTTTTATTGAAGTATAGTTGAACTACAATGTTGTGCTAATTACTTCTGTACAGAAAGTGACTCATATATATATATATATATATATATATATTCTTTTTCATATTCTTTTCCATTATGATTTATCACAGGATATTGACTACAGTTCCCTGTGCTACACAGTAGGACCTTGTTGTTTACCCATTCTGTATATACCAGTTTGCATCTGCTAAACCCAAACTCCCAGTCCAACCTTCTCCCACTGCCCTCCCCCTTGGCAACCAACCACCAGTCTATTTTCTATAGAACCAGCCTGATTCTATTTCATAGATAGGTTCGTTTGTGTCATATTTTAGATTTCACATATAAGTGATATCATATGGTATTTGTCTTTCTCTGACCTACTTCACTTAGTACGATAATCTCTAGTTGCATCCATGTTGCTGCAAATGGCATTATTTTGTTCTTTTTTATGGCTGAGTAGTATTCCATTGTATATATGTACCACATCTTCTCTATCCATTCATCTGTCGATGGACATTTATGTTGCTTCCATGTCTGGGCTATTGTGAATAGTGCTGCTATGAACATAAGGGTGCATGTATCTTTTTGAATTACAGTTTTGTCTGGATATAGGCCCAGGAGTGGGATCGCTGGGTCATATGGTAGTTCTATTTTTAGTTTTTTTAAGGAACCTCCATACTGTTTTCCATAGTGGCTGTATCAGTTTACATTCCCACCAACAGTGTAAGAGGGTTCCCTTTTCTCCACACCTGAAGAGGCCTCTTTCAGTGGGTGCTGGTTGTGGTTTGGATTTAATCTTTCTAGTAGATAGATGCAAGACGAATGACTGGCTGGGTGTGACTGCTGAAGTGCTAGTCTCTATGTGCTGGGTAAAGCCACCCCTGCCCCCTGGGCAGTTTCATTGCAGAAGTAGATTCACCCTTGGGTGAGAACATCTCATTATTTATTCTTATCTGATCACTGACTTTTTGCTCAAGTCAGTAATAATTAGTTTCTAGTTCTTGAGAATATGCCAATGAAAGCGGATAGGGAACTGGAGCCAAACGTGGGAGATTTAAAATTGCACATAATCGCTCAATTCTCCTGCGTATAATAATAGCTGCCTGTGAAAACGCTGCCAAATTAAAATGACTCTTTGTAATCAAGATAGGAAACCAAATGTTGCTCCCATGACCTAGAAGAAAATAATAGTAACACTTAGTAAAATGTGCTGTATTGTGTTTTGAATATGTTTAAATTAAGTAGCTCTAAAAATAAGACCCTGTGGGAATTTCCTGGCAGTCCAGTGGTTAGGACTCTGCGCTCTCACTGCGAGGGCCCAGGTTCGATCCCTGTTGGGGAACTAAGACCTCACATGCCGCAAGGCAACGCCAAAAAATTTAAAAATAAATTTTTTTTAATGTTTTTAATAAAAATAAATATAAGACCCTCATCTGCTTGCTGTGTTTAGCAGGGGAAACACACTTAGGACAGGAACATTATTATGTGACACCAAAGGCAGAGGATAAAGAAGTGGACATATACCTGTCAAGCCAGGATGCAGCATTAACACAGGTTGGTACATTTCTAGTCACGATTTTGGGGTCATGATGCATTTCTAAATGAGGTGTTGTCATTTTCTTGATTTATAGCTGTGGAACCCAGGTATAAAAGCTAATGCTTAGGCAAACATTAAACATCAAGAAAGAGGCAAAGCCCAGCCCCGATTTGTACCAGTCTCCTCTAGTCTCCTCCAAAAGTCCTCCCCTTCTTCCCAGATAATAGCTGCCTCCTACTTCATAGAAAAGGAATAACAATAATTGAGGCCCATCAAGTATGAACGGCCCCAATCCCCATTTCCCCTCCCCACCTCCACCATGCATGCAGTCTCGGATGGTGAGGGCTCCTCCCTCCTTTCCGAGGTCAGTGTTGACACCAGCTCCCTTGTTCCACTCACTCTCCACAATTATCCCTTCTATGTTCCATACCTTTAACTTCCATCTCTTGACTGCCTCATTCTGAGAAACTCAAGTCCATCCCATCCTTAAACATAACCCTCTCTTGATTCTGCTTCCTCCTCTAACTATTGTTTCTTTATCCTTCCCTTCAGAGACAAGTTTTTATAGCAATTTCGTACCCTGTGTACTTCCTTCCTTCCTGTTTATGCCTCAACTTACTGCTTCTGCCAAGGCCACCAGCGGCCTACTAGTCCTCCAATGTGAGACACTCTTCAGCTCTTTCTGGTCATCTCTGCTGCCTTCTACACTGCAGACCGTTAGGTCCTTGCAACTCTACTCTCCTGGCTTCTCTGACATTAATCTCTCGAGTTTGTCTTTATGCCTCTTTGTTCCTTCTTTAATTTCTCTCTGGCTCCTCCATCTCTGCCTAGACCTATTATTCTTCTGGAAATCCAGACCCCTTAGAGTATAAAGGTATAGACCTTTCTCCCAAAGAAAAAGGATCTTTCTCCCAGATGAACTATTTCCTGTATAAGTAAGTCTACCAGCTTCAATAAACAACCCCAAAGCTTAATGGATTAGCACAACTGAGGTTGATTTCTTGATTGGGCAAATCAATGTGAATGTTCTCCTAGGTGGCTCTTCTCCAAGCCTGATTCAGGGATCCGCCCTCCAACATTATGTGGCTCAGCCACCTTGGAGTCTTCAGCTTCCAACTGCACAGATGGGAAGTCAGGGAGAGTGAAAGATGCATATGATCCTGCCCCCATTCCATTGGCCAGAGCTTGGTCACATGATGTCACCTAGAAGCAGGGAAAGCTGCCTGCCCCCCACTCCATCGACCAGAGCTTGGTCACATGATATCACCTAAAAGCAGGGGAAGGTTCCTGCCCCCATTCCATTGGCTGGAGCTCAGTCACACGATTTCACCTAGAGGCAGGAGAAACAGAAAAGTAGCTAGCTACACACTTAGGAAGGAAGAGAAGTGGATATTGGCAAATGCTGTGGGGTCTCCCAGACTCCTTGATGCCTAGATTAAGAACTGCTTTAAATGTTAGAGTTCCCCTGGATCCCGTAGCTCACCGCTCTGCACTTTCTTTAAGGTCTCATTGGTGCTCTCACTGTCTCTCATCGTTTCTCTACCCTCCCCATGCTGGTAATTATCCACTTTAGCCCTGACTTTTCCCATGAAGATCTGACTTCTCTATCTAAGATATTTCATTTGGTTGGGCCATGGACACCTTAAAATCAACAAGATCAAAACTCAACTAACCATCCTCCTCCTTAAACCAATTTCTTATTCTGTTTTTGACCTGAAATAATGACCTTATCATTTACTTATGCACAGAAAGCAGGAAACTAAGTGGCATTCTCAATCTCTCACTCTCATTTCCTGCAGAAAATCCTCCCAACTACCTCTTAAACGTTCTCTGAAAACTATTTAACATGTTTCTCTTATGTTTTACTATTTAAATTTTTTTGAAAATTTTCAATCATTTGGAAAAATGAAAACCTATATGCTCTTCCCCTAGATTCACCAATTATTAGTATTTTGCCATATTTGTGCCCTTCTCTCTCTCTCTCTCCCCTACCCCACCCTCCTCTATCAGTGTTCGTTCTTCTGAATGCTTGAAATTCTTCAAAATAAAAAATTTAAATAGCAAAACATCAGAAGGAAATAAAATGTTAAACACACACACACGTATTCCTACAGTATCTTCCTTCATAATCACAACACAATCATTCTTGGGAAATTTAACGTTACATAATACTATTTCTCTCATATATGAGTCATATTCAAATTTCTCCAATTGACTCAATAATGTCCTGGGAATTTTTGGTTTGTTTTTTTCTGGTCCAGGATTGAATCCAGGATCATACACTGCATGTCTCTTTTATCTCTTTTATTCTAAAACTGTCTCAGATATTTTTTTTCATGGCATCGATATTTTTGAAGAGCCAGGAGGACCATTCAGCAGAATATCCCTTTGTTTGGATTTGATGGTTTTCCCCTCCTGATTGGATTCAGGGTAAACATTTTGGCAGGAACATCAGGAATGTCTTTCGAGCACCACACATCTGGAGGCACAAGACCTTAATGTGCCCCATTATCAGTGATATTAAGTTTGATCATTTGGTTAAAGTGGTACTGCCAGGTTTATCCCATGCAAAGGTATCTTTTCCCCTTTGTAGTGAATGTGCTATCCGTGGAGTGATAGTTTGAGACTGAATGAATATTCTGTTCCTCCCAAATCTTTCACCCATTGGTTTTATTTATTTATTTTTAAATTTATTTTATTTATTTATTTTTGGCTGCATTGGGTCTTCTTTGCTGTGCATGGGCTTTCTCTAGTTGCAGCAAGCGGGGCCTACTCTTCGTTGCGGTGCACAGGCTTCTCATTGCGGTGGCTTCTCTTGTTGTGGAGCACGGGCTCTAGGAGCACAGGCTTCAGTAGTTGTGGTGCATGGGCTCAGTAGTTGTGGCGCACAGGCTTAGCTGCTCCGTGGCATGTGGGATCTTCCCGGACCAGGGCTCAAACCCACGTCCCCTGCATTACCAGGCGGATTCTTAACCACTGCGCCACCAGAGAAGCCCCACCCATTGGTTTTAATATCACTGATGATTCTTGCCTGGTGATCTCTTCTAACTTTATTATACATTTTACATTTATTACTTGACATTCTTCTGTAAAGAAATTTAAATTTTTTGTATCAATATGGACTTTAAAAAACTTAATGTGTCAAAATCCTTTCCAACCATATGATTTTTGACACTCAGATTGTTCCACATTTGCCAGTAGGAGCCCCTTCAAGCTGCCTCCTGTAGCCTTTTGACATAAATCCATCAGTTTTTGAGCACATTCTTACTTTCTAATTCAACAAGATTGCCCCAAATCTGGAATTGACCTTTCTCCAGGGAGCCCTGGTTACTTTTAGTGGGAAATGGTATTGAGAAACCAGGGGTGTCTACTGGGGTGTCTTTACTCTTTCCTATATTCAGCTAGGAAACACATATTTTTAAAAGAAAGGAGTTCATATTTCTTTTAATACTTCTAATTTCAATCCAAAACTACAGGGTTCTTCCTCACTTTCCCCCACTCCATATTTGTATCCCCCTTCACCCACACTGAGAACTCTGGTTCCCAAAACTATACATGTATTTATTCATTTGCTCAGTCCTGTAAACACCCACACAAAATAGCTTCAGAATTACTACACTCAGCAGTACAAACCACAAACTTCCCAAGGAAAGTCGAAGCTTTCTTTTTATTCTAACGATCGATCCTAGTGAGAGTGTATACCCTGAGAATCGAGTTCAACATCTACTTGGATTAATGTTTTGTGGTAATAGCATCAGTTTTACATACAGCTAAATTCATTTGTTTCTGTTGATATATTCAATTTTAGAGAATTTTCCCCATCGCCATTTATGTGATTTTTTTATCATGTAAAACGTCCTCATAACTATTAATGGCTGTATATAATGCTTCAGTTGTTGACATTTCACTGGTAAGCTATTTGGGCTTAACTTCAGACTTTACAAAGACTTCTTCAGGGGATTCAGAAGGGTTTTCAGAAATATAATTAGTAATTTGTTCTTCCCCAGTGTCCTTGTACACCTAAGAGTGTGACATACCATCTCCTGCCAACCTACCTGCCATGATTATCCCTTGGGATACGGGCCACAAGCTGGGACTCATGGTGTTTATCGTCGCCTCTACTCCTCTTAGCCCAGCCATGGTGTTTGGGGCGCTCCTGGGACTCCCGCCACCCCCAGGCAGAAATGACCCAGCAAAGACCATTCTTTTGAGCAGTGGTCTTAATCCCTGGTGCGATTACTATCACCTGGCGAGATTTTTGAATGCTAATACTTATCTCCCCTTCAGACCAGTTAGATCAAAATCCCTGGGGGTGGGATTTTGTCAGTCAGGCTTTTTTGTTTGTTTTCCTTCATGCATTGCTTTATGAGGAGCTACTTATTAGTCTTGCAAACTCTGAGCACAAGACTCTCGAGATGCCACCCAATCCAAATATCTATTGATAACAATCCAAGGAGGGGCTCTTTTCTTACCCAGAAGTATATCAAGAATTAATTATGCATCCCTGAATCTTTAGAAATCATTTAAAATTTTATGTAACTTAGATGTAAATATAGAAAATAAGATGATAGAAATTACATGCAGTGGTGCTTTGATATTTTCAGTTCATCCCTCATCCAAGAATTGGTGAGTCTTCAGACAGAGCTAAAGACTGTCCTTGGTCTTTCTCTGCTTCAATTTTACAATATGTTTATGTTTCTAGTATCTTTCTTACCCCACACAGCTCTGTGGATGTCTGATTCAGGACCCTTCTTGCACTACACGAATTATTCTCAGTTCCCAGACACCTAGTCTTCTTATCATCCTGTTTCCACAGAGGCTGCTCCCACCACCACTCACTGCGAAGAATGCCTCCTGCTCCTCCCCTGGCCTCTCGTCCAGGGGCTCACCTGCTCTACTTTCTACCCGTCTATTCCTAGTGGGGCCCAGCATTCTGTGCTGGTGGGCTGTATTCTGCCCAGTGAGGCAGCAGAAATTATTTCCTGATTGATGTCTGAGTCAAACACGGATCCTGTACTGAGCAGACACACAGACATACAAAGAAAGAGAGACAGCTTTCTTTAACTTGCTCCCACCTGCAGCTGCAGAGTTACCATCACCACTCCTCACCTGCCTCAGTGGGACCATCACCAGCCTCAGGCCCAAGGTTATCTTCGTGGCACACGGGCTGCCTTGCCCGCCTGACTCGGGATCATTTTTAAAAGGCATTATAGGCATATGTTCAATTTTTAGTAGTCCAACCAAAATTAGGCAGACTGTGATCTTAAGAGCTTCATAAAGGAGGTGGTATTAAGTGACTTCGTGAAAAAAGAAAAGGGTGGGCTTCAGTATACTGAAGAAAAACCACTAGGTTTCTGTTATGGGTGCCGCAAGCAAAGTGATGTTTTCTTGGGAGGTGGCTTCTGCCACTTTTATGGGGTGGATTTAAAATAGAAATGGTTAGAGAAGACTCTGGAATTTGAACAGCTGCAGTAGTTTGGATGTGAGAGAATTAAGCCTCAGACAAAAGTCTGGCTGTTGAAAGAGGAGAATGGAATCCTAGAAATATTATGAGAGAAGAAATAAATGGCAAGGTTTGAACATGGATTGGTATTTGGATGGAGAATATGAGAAATTAAGGCTTGAAACAAAACTCTGCAGAACAGTGAATCATTAACACCATTAATTATATAAAGAATCTTGTCAAAGTTAATAATAAAGGAATCAAAAAATATCTCAAACTAGAGGGTATGGAGAAAAGGGAACCCTCCTACACTGTTGGTGGGAATGTAATTTGGTACAGCCACTATGGAAACCAGTATGGAGGTTCTTTAAAAAACTAAAAATAGAGCTACCATATGATCCAGCAATCCCAATCCTGGACATATATCCGGAAAAGATGAAAACTCTAATCGAAAAGATACATGCACCCTAATGTTCATAACAGCACTGTTTACAACAGCCAAGACATGGAACCCAAATGTCCATCAACAGAGGAACGGATAAAGAGGATGTGGTATATATATATATATATATATACACACACACAAGGAAATACTATTCAGCCACAAAAAAGAATGAAATAATGCCATTCCCAGCAACATGGATGGACTTGGAGGGTATCATACTAAGTGAAGTAAGTCAGACAGAGAAAGACAAATATCATTCGATATCACTTATATGTGGAATCTAAAGATATTATACAAAGGAACTTGTAAATTTACAAAACAGAAGTAGACTCAGACATAGAAAACAAACTTATGGTTACCAAAGGGGAAATGTGGGGGGAGGGAATAATTAGGGATTTGGGGTTAACAGATACATGCTACTATCCTTAAAATAGATAAACAACAAGGTCCTACTGTACAGCACAGGGAACTGTATTCAATATCCTGTGATAAACCAAAATGGAAAAGAATCCAAAAAAGAATATACACATATAACTGAATCACCTTGCTGTATACCTGAAACACTGAAAATCAACTATACTTCAATTTTAAAAAAAAGAAAGCACTGAAAAAAAATCTCAAACTACTCAGAGGAAATCCAATGAATTGCTTTTGATAAGCAATCTTAAAAACTGAGAGTTATGTACAAAAACCACAAAAAGTGGTCCATTGTGACTCCTAAAAAGATCAACAGAAAAGGAACTTCTTAAACATAAAGATAGCTTCCCAGCTGCCTCATTTATCAAGAAGACGCAAGAAATTTATAGCTTCCTACTCTTTCCTGGGTGTTATTCTACTCTTTGTCTCCTAACTCATATAGTCGAGAAGATGACAATGGTTTCTGGAATACTCCATAAACATGAACTCACAGTCTCAAATCATTTAAAGTTGTGATTCTATTTTTTTCTCTCCATTTTATTCCAATCCATTTTATTCTGAAGGTAGGCATGACATAACAATAAACGGAGGATGCCACCTACTACTTGGGAAATATAAGGTGTGGAAAGTCATTACGTGCAGTAAAAATTCAGTGATTGACTAGCTTGCAGTTTCAAATATCTACAGAACCCTGTGTTCACGCACAGGCTCCGCTGACAATGTGATTTCTGCACCTTCTTATCAAGCCCCACTACTGCACTCTGTGACAGCTGAGTCACTGCACATAAAAGAAAAGGGAACATTAATGCAGGGAATGAGAGAAAGGCTAAAAGCAGGATGAACGTACGAAGAGAAGCCATAGCATTTGCAGGTCTCCTTGTTTGGGGGGACCTTGGGAATACAGACAGATTAGGATTTGGGGTGACACTGGGCCAAGCCTGATTCATCCCCATGTATTTATAACCTGGTTATACAAATGCTCCTGTTCAGTGAAGGATATTCTTCTGGCACCATCAACACTGTGGAATATAGCCTTGAGTCTCTAAAGAAGCAGAAAATACCACTAAGAATCTAAAACAACCATCACAAAGCCCAAGCACTATACCCCAGGAGATTTCAGCCTGTGGGAGAGGCTCTTTGGTTCTTACTCTGAGCTTTATCAAGACTAATTTACAAGCATGGGTGATTTCCCACTCCACTGTGCATTAGAAGTAAATCCCTGCTCAGGTATCACCTTCTCTAGGAAATCTCCCCGTGTGAGCCTAGATTCCCTCCACAGTTCATTCAGCACCATAATTGGTGAGCACTTCCCACATGCCAGGTGCTCTCTTGCCCAGTACCTTGAACATCTCATTCTGAATCAAGTGGCTTGTCACAAGCTGGTCTGCCTGCCAGACCACTGGCTTCTTGTCGGGGGAAGTTTCCTGCCTCTGCATTTCTATTCTCCTAGTATCTAGCACATAAAATACACATACAAGATGCTCAACAAGTATGTGCTGAAATGCAGTGTGTGACAGCACACCATAAAGGAGTCAGGGGTCAGGCAGGTAGAGGGTCATATACGGCTGCTTCCCTTGGAGGGATCATTCATTCAACAGATAGATAAATAGTTCAGGGTTCTTCAATAGAGCCCACCAGAGAGTATCAAGTAAGTCGACCAGAACAGTGATTGAGAGCTACAACATTAAAATAATGGAAGAAACTCAGAACGTTTAGTCTGAAGAAGGAAAGAGCTGAGGTGTGAGCGTGGGCTGCTGTCAGGAGACGGGAAGCAGCCAAGGGAGGAAGGGCTGTACCTGTGGACGCCACTGAAAGCCAAACAAAACACAGCGACTCGTCAGCCAGGATAGAATCCCCAGGGCTCCCGTCTCACCCTGCTCCCTCCCTGCAGTCTCTAAGCTGGGGCTCCCTGGACGTTGGACTTCCTCCCTCCCCTGATCGCCTTCTGGCATTGACGGTCGCACATCAGAGCTCCCCGACATTGACGCTCGGCCACCCCATCTTCAGCTCTACTCTAGTGACTGCGTGTCCTTTCGATGGATGTCCCAGGTTTCCCCCAAACGACTTCCACAGAGCTCACTCATCGTTTCCTCTCTTCCCTCCCACCGCCCTCACCCCAAGGCTTGTAGGTGTCACGGCATGACACCCTTGGCATCTGGAAGGAGGGAGGGCAGAGGTTTGAGCCTGTCCCAGGCACATCCCTCCTCTGCTTATACCAAGGGAAACACTTACGTGGGCACTTCTCAGCAGCTCCTCTCCTGCCCGGGGCCTGGGCCTCATTCTTGACCCTCATCCAAGCCCAACTGCCTCTGCAGCTTTGTCTCGTGTTCCAGAACCGCACTGAGTCCCTCCCACGGCCCCTTTGACTCACTGTCTAATCCCTTGGCAATAGGTATGAAGGTATCACTGGCCTATTGGGCTTTTTCCTGTGTTCCCCCGATGTTTCTGACTATTCTAGAAGCTTCAGAACTCATCTTTTCTCTACCTGCTCATCTCCTTGAGGGAGGCCCCACCTTTTACCTTTGCTTCCTAATGAGCCCTCAAATAGAAACCCACAGCCCACTCCATTTATAGATGGAATCTTCATGACCCACCCCCCCATGATTTTGTGATACACATATTTTTTAATTCTCACAATACATGTATTCTAATTTAAATAACAAAGATACGCTATAACACCTTGGAGGAGGAGTGCTGTCCTGAGATCCAGAAAACAATGGTTTGTCCCAGCTCCACAAAAGGTTGGGAATGCTGCACCATCCAGCAGAGCTGTTCTTTCCATTCTTTTACTTACCTGGGGTCGGACTCACTGATTCAGGAGATACTTATACAAGAGGGCAGCCACCCCCCAAAAAAAAGTGTTCCTTATTTGGGACTTCTTAAATAAATTACACTGCATCTATATGATGGACTGCTAGGCAGATATTAAAATAAATGAGGTAGAGCTTTATATGCTATGGGAAAATATCCAAGAATGATGTTTATAACATTATACCTTTTGTAAAAATCATCTCACAAAATTATGGCGTATTCATAAAAATAAATTCTAGAAGGAATTTCAAGGAAATGATGACAGTGGTTACCTTTAGGAAAAGAGACAGGGCTGATAAGTGGGCAGGGGAGACTTCATTCTTCATCTTGTACCTTCCTGTATTGTTTGCTTTTTCTAACTGGGTACATGTACATGTTCATAATCCCTTCTATGAAGCCCTTTAGGCCAGACGTATTTTGGGATCCTAATTTTCCTGATTTAAAAGATCATATGATCTGTCTACCAGATACTATGTAAAATCTTCAGCAGTCTGGGGCAACATACCCTATTCAAGTTTGTACTTCCTCAGTGAAGTATATGATTACTCACACTGAGATTTTTTCAAAGACTATGAACCTCATCACTGGATAAGATCAAGTCAGGTTTCTCCACCACATTGGCTTTCAGGGCTTTTTGGAATTCATAATTGCAGATAGGGGACTGAGGACTCATATTAGCGCTATTCAATTTTTCTTATGATAACAGGGTGTGAGCAATGAGATAATGGATGCTTTTTTTTTCTTTATACTTTGCTATATTCTATTCCTTACTTTTCTCTGCATGCTTTTTACTCCCCAGAAGCAGTTGACAGTAATAGGCTCAGAGGAACAGGAACACACACTCACTAGGACAGAGTGGCGATCCCTAAATGACAACTGCGGGCAAAAGGAGCCAGTAAGCCAACAAAGGACAAGGAGCTCTAAATTCCGCTGGGTGTTAACAATTTGGGTCAATTTGTTATTGCTTCGCAGGGCAGAAGAAGCAGGGTGAGAGCATTCCCCGTTGAATTCAACCTCACAATAGGAAAGAGGGAGATAGGAGAACAGTGCCCAGCAGGCATTCAAACTGTAACTATTCATGAGCTGAAAATGGCAAGAGGACCGAGAGGAAGCTCAGGACTAAATTCCAACAATAAAGTGTACGTGTAGGCTTTTCTTTACTTCACAGTTTTCATGGAGCGGCACCTTTGCTGTTCACAGGTGGCACACACCTTTGGATGAACCCATTGATCCTGTACGTACTTGAATGAAACTGTCTTTATTTTAGGGACTTTTGGTACTTCATTTGTGACTGCCTCACTGTCAAAGATTCGTGTACAGATGGCAGGAAGCACAGATTTCTAATTTTATTTCCAGGCTGCTGTTTGATTCATGTCTACACAGATGGGGCTGTAATGGTAGTTCATGATGTAGTTGCATCGGGACAAGGTATTAACACCAAAATGATACGTGTGAGGTTGTTTCAGTTTCGCCATCAGCCAAGGTTAGACTTTATAAAATATTCCCAGACACTACTCTATCACCTGTGGGCTTTCTAATGCAATGACCACAATTGCCCACAGGTGTCCCTAGGCGCTCATTCTGGATTACCTGTCAATGAGGCAGCTGGGATTTGGGAAGGGGGCTTCACCTCCCCTCTCTACTGAGAGGGGTTTCACCAAAACTCAGCTCCCCAAGGACCACTGGCTCCTTCCCTCCTGTAGAGAATCTGTAATTGCTCAAGGGCTCCTAAGCCAAGATGCTGGGCTACCAGCATTCCCAGACAACTCTTGTACATAATTAGCACCCCAAATTCAGACTTCCTGGTACCAGACAACCTGTTCATTGCCTCATCAATGAGCCCACTTTCTCATGTTCATCCCATCAAAGGGGGACCCACAGTAGAGTCAGGGCCCTTCCTCTAGAATATGGACCCATGCTGCATGTACAGTGGGCCTCTCCATGGGTCATGAAAAGATGGGGAATCTGTGCTTTCTCTTCGCAAGAACCCCCTTTCCTCAATAAAGACTTTTTTAAGCCCATGTCATGTGGCATTGTGGGATTTGTTTTGACCTCTGACACTTGACAGGTTTGGGGTATAGTGAAGCACTTCCTATTTAAAAGTTTTTAAACTCTTAAAAATATTTGGTTGTCATGTATCCACCTAAACCATAGATTATGAATCTCCTTATCACTTTTCAAAAGAGATAAAAGACTTTTCTATAGGTTTAAATTAGTGTCCCAGAGCACATTCTGTCCCCTTGTTTTCCTGTGCAGGTAGCCAGCCATGAATTAAAGATACTGATGTCTTGTATACATCTTGGCGAGATAAATACCATGACTGTGCCCAACCTTGGTCTCCACTAGTGCAGATGTCAATGGAAAAGCTGTGTGGGTGATGATTTTACTGACACCAAACCTCCTCTTAAATCTCAAACCCTTTTTCCAGAGGAGCCCTCTGCTCTAGAGTCCAGAAAATTTCTCATGATGCCGTCCTTCCTCATGAGCACCGGACAGAAGAGGGTAAAACACCATGTCATAGCGTTTCTCTGGACCACCTGAAATAGCGGGCACTGGATTATTGTTTAGCAGCGTTAAGTTCTACTTTTCCTTAATATATTTTAAGAACACCACCCCAAGACCCTAACTTCACAAAGGCAGGACACACTGCCTTTCTTCCTGAAGCATTGTTTGAAGCATAGAATGTAATATGATCCTTTCATTCCCAGCCTGGCCATGGGAAACTACAGAAGAAGGGGGCTCAAGAGGAACTCTCAGGTGGAGATAAGTAGATCTTGAGCCAGGAGGTTATCTCTTTGAAAGGCTTGAAAAGTAAATTGGTACCACTCCTGTACCCTCGTCATTTCACTCTCTACGTCCAAGCAGGGCACAGTTATAACAAGCCCCTACACAAAATACCTCCTTACTTGAGAACGATGACCACCCCAGACAGCCCTCTCAGGGGTTCGGAGAGCCAAAGGTCATGGTAGCTAAAAAAGGACAAGTGCAACGTTCCACTTTGAAAGGGTGTGGGCAGAGATCTCCCTGGTTTGGTCTGCCGAACTTGAGTACCAAGGCCAAGAGTAACCTACTCAATACTGGTAACTCTGTAACCATTCGGGTTACAAGAATGTCTTCTTTAATAAGTGTCACTTAGATGACATCAAGCACTGTAGTTACCTAATCTTATTTAGTACCTAAAACCACCCTTCAAAGTAGGTATTAGGGTGACCATATCATCCAAACCAAGATACTCTGGAGAGCAAAGGAAGTCGTCAATATTAACGTAAAGATAAGAAGTGTGACCAAGGGACTGTCCTGGGCAGACCAGGTGTGTGGTCACCTACTGTTAGTATCTCCAGCTCACAGATGAGACCCCTGAGGCATGGAGAGTGTACGTCTGCTGAGGAGAAGCAGAGCTATTCAAGCCCAGGGATGTCTGACTCCAAAACTCACGTCTCTTCACACCACGCGGCCTTGCTCTTAACCTGATCTGGGAATAGTTCTGGCGCTCGCTGCTCTGGGCAGTGGTATCCGTAGCCTTGCTAAGTATTCAGCAAATCTTAAATGGAACCTTAACAGATCAAGCAAATAAGAACAGAGCTGTTTTGGTAGAACTGGGCGAATGGGGCTCACATTGTCTGGCTTCCCTCCAGCCTCCTCCTTTACCTCCTGGGTGACCCTCTAAGCCCCACCATTTCTACAAGGAACACCAGGGCCTGGCCGTCACCTAGATGTGGGGTCAAACCACATGCAAGCTATTTGAGGAAGGACAGAGAATATAATGGTCGGTGCCACGTGAGAACCTCTGCTGCATTTAGAAGTCCTGACCATTTAATTCTCCGTCACTCTGCTCTTTCCACCTGCAGCAGTCCTGCCAGACCCTCACGCAACACCGTGAGTCCATTAGTAGCCAGAATCCTAATGACACCCGGAAGGGGCAGGTGTGGCTGAAGCCTGCAGAGCTCCGGTGGGCTGTGTGGTAGAAGCGCTTGTCTCATGTTCTACTGCACCCCTCAGGGCTTCCTTCTCCTCCCCTGCCCAGTGCTGTCCCATCTTCAGGAGCAGACGGATCACCTGGGCATCTTGTTAAAATGCAGATTCTGATTCAACAGGTCTTGGGTGGCGCCTTAGAGGCTGCATTTCTCTCAAGCTCCCAGGTAATGCCTATGCTGTTGGACTACACTTTAAGTAGCAAGAGCTTAGGCGACAGATACGGATCAGCAACACAGATTTTACAGAACAGAAGTATCTGGCTCATATGGATATGTTTTCACATCTGGAGAAGCAGTTCAGAGCTGTTAAATGCTGTTCTTGTTTAAATGCAACTTAGTGTGTGTCTGGTTATTAGCAAAAGAAAGTAGACCTTACACCATCCCCTTCACTTCCGGGAATTTACAGAGAAAAAGCAATACATTTATAGGAAGTCCTTGCATGAGAAGCTGTTAAGTTTGATCATGTTTTGAAAAACATCTTTGACTAATTTACAAATATGTGCTGCTCGCCACATGCACATTTTAAACTTTCATGGGAAAACTGGATAGGTATCCCCTGGGTGGCAGTCCTTGCTCTTCTGCCAGGAATAAAACGTTCATATGACAACATGACCCAGATTTTAAAATTGAGGGAGCAGAGGTTCTGCAAAGCCACATGAGTGCTTAATTAGTGCTGTTTTGAAAGTCACTTTGATGTTTCACGGGAAACCCTCAGGGAGCAGTGGTGGATGGGACACACTGGCAGCAACATAAGTGATCTACCAAAGTTACCTCTTTTTCACTTTGTTCCTTTGAACTGAAAAATATACTATGCATATTCTAACCATAGCCCAGAGCTGTAGCTCCACCCTAGGCCCAGGAATGGGGACAGGAAGATCTTGCTTGGGGTCCCTGCATTTAAACTTCCACCACAGACTTTTACCTTCATCACTTTTACAATTGTTCTTCAAACAGATTCACCAAAACAGTGACTTTGTCTCCTCACCATGCTTGCTGTTCACTCAGCAAATTAATATTCCCAATAATAAGAAGTATGACTGCAAGAAAATGGGCATTTTCCCATGTTTCGCTCCTTTTGTCCAGTTTTATATTTTTCCTCTGAAAACATTTCTCTTTTGCAGGTTAACAAAGCCTTTACTCAAAAGCATTAGTCTTTCTACCACTTGGATATTTTAGGTAACGGGTATTTAATACTGTCCTAAAATTATTCTGTATTAGAAAAGAAGCTTTGAAAAGTCATGCTTCATTGTTCACATTTTTAATACTGTTTATTTATTTTATTTTACTTTCATTGAAAGGAATGCTTCTTTCATTAGGGAGGGGAATGTATTATCATGCTGGGGTGGCGGAAATTTTTGAGATAAGTCCCATAATTTCCTACATGTAACGTCTCGTTACACCTAAAACAACCACAGGTTTACAAGCTAGTTGTTGATGGTCCCGTGCATAATGTCAACAGCTTAGGATAGAGGGATTTTTGCAAAGCTTTTTAGTGCTGTCTGGCATGGATTTAGCGCTTATGCCTTTCGGTCTCAATAATTAATAGGATGCAACATTTGTTGCTTCCTAGTATATCTTGCCCTCCAGAAATATTGCCTTACATTCTGCCTCCTGAGGGTCTCTTGTCAAATGGAGGCTTGATTATAGTAGCTGTGAGTCAAACCATAGATGACCAAAAGAGCCCCATACAAATAAAGTTGAACAATGTACCACATCAGACAAAGGAGTTTGTCCAAGCAGGCAACAAGGAGATCCCACTGGAAGCAACAAAAACTAACCCTGGCTCTTACCAGATAAGCATATATGGGCACATCTTTCGGGCTTATTGGGAGGGTGGTATGATTTCCTGGTGATGGCCATAAAGTCACAACCCACACCCGGAAGTAGGTTGGGATCCACCCAGAGTGGGGTGCAGGCTCAGGGCGGGGCAGGAGCCTTGTTCCTAGATCTGTCTAGGCCAAGTGAGATGACCTGCCTACTTTTATACTGGAGTCATAGAAACACGGACAAATCTGGAAAGAGCATGGAGTCAGCTCTCTGAAAATCTAATTGTGCCAGAAAGCAAGGGAGTGCTTGAAGAATGATGAGAACAGGTCAAAAGAACACAGAAAGTGTTGAAGGGGTTTTCCCACTGGCCAAAGCTGGTCATGAATTTTTGTTCTTTGTTTCTAGGATCACTTTTCCTACAGTGTGATCATTTTTGTTACTCTTTTTAAGGCACTAACTTGCTATATTTCTCTAAACTTAAGACCTCTACAAGGAGTCCCAAGATACCATGAGTAGGAGATTGCTTGCTGACCTTTGCTTTTTATAGTCCTCTAAAGACCTCATAACATTCTGTGTATTTCTTAAATTCACTCTACTGTTGGCCTCTGACCTGTTTTGCTTTCTCTCTGAAAGTAAACTTAGATGTGAAGCCAAAACATCACCAGAAAACCCTCCCTGCTTTTTTTTGCTCTTTTATAGTTGTGGAACAAGAATCATAACTACCGTAAAAGGAACAGACTACTCAGATTCTCTATGACCATCACAGTCTCCTCCCTGGAGGTGGGTCTACACAGGAAGCCAAATCACAACCAGAAGTGTTCCCAACATGCACAGAATCAGAAGGGAGGTTGATGATCCGGCTCTTCAATGCAACCATACAAAGCCAGGCTCACACATCACCTCACTGGCAGCCAAACCAGGAAATGCCAAACCTGGCCGAGGTTCCCTGCCCACTGCCAGTATTTGGCTGTTTTTTTCTTTTCCCCAAGCTTGCAAGGCTTCTCAAACTCCTCTTCTGATTAATGTGTGAACATGGGCATTTCCTGACAGGTATTCTGAAAAATACTGCACAACTTTTTAAATGTATATGTCAAAAACAACCTGTCTACAAGAAGAATGGTAAAAAGGAGTTGTCATACCCAGAAAATATTATAATCTGCACTGTTCATATATACAATACTAACATTTATTATGTTATAATATATGTTGTAAACTTATAACTATAAACTAAAGCCATGAAATACAACAAATGGAAGAATTTGTTACCAAGGGATGAGTAGAGCGAACTGAAATGACTTTAAGGTAAATATGTTTAAATTCCATTCCTCAAAGAAATATACTTATTTTTCTAAATGGGAGGATATGAAAAAGTTGGTGACTATGAATCAAGCATAAGTTCATATGAAAAGAATTAGTAAAATATCCTGATGATGAAAAATATGGTCCTTGAACTTAGAAAACTTGAGACTTAGAAAAACAAAGAAAACTTGAAACTAGACATAACTTTTAAATGAAAATATGTGTAACAGGTTGTCTTTAGCCCCAGGATTAGTGAATAAGCACCATTTACTGAGTGTTTACTTTGTGTAAGACATGTTAACAATTTTTTTTTAACTGAGGTATAGTTGATTGTGTAAGTTTAAGGTATACAATGTTTTGGTTTGATACATTTATATATTGCAATATGATTAGCATCAGCTAACACCTCTATTATATTATTGTATTTCTTTTTTTGTGGTGAGAACCACTAAGATCTACTCTCTTGGCAACTTTGAAGTTTACACTTCAGAATTGTTGATATAATCATTATGTTGTGCATTAGATCTCCAGAACTTATCTACTAATTGCAAGTTTACACCCTTAACAACATCTCCCCAATTCCCCACACCCTAATCCCTGGTAACCACCGTTCTACTCTCTTTAGAGTACAAGTTGTTATGAGTTTGGCTTTTTTAGATTCCACATATAAGTGAGATCATGCAATATTTGTCTTTCTGGGTCTGGCTTATCTCACTTAGCATAATATGCTCCAGGTTCACCTATGTTGTTGCAAATGTCCCGATTTCCTTCTTTTTTAAGGCTGAGCAGTGTTTCAGTGTATATATAGACCACATTTTCTTTACCCACTCATCAGTCAATGGATACTTATGTTGTTTCCATATCTTGGCTACTGTAAATAATGCTGCAATGAACAAGGGAGTGCAGATGTTTCTTCAAGATAGTGATTTCAATTCCTTTGGATAAATACCCAGGAGTGGAACTGTTGGGCCATACAGTAGCTCCATTTTTAATTTTCTGGTTTTCCGCAGTGGCTGCACCAATACATTCCCACCAACAGTGCACAAGCGTTCCCTTTTCTCCACATCTCACCTATACTTGTCTTTTGACTTTTTGATAGTAGCCACTCTAACAGGTGTGAAGTGATATCTCATTGTGGTTTTGATTTGCATTTCCCCAGTGATTAGTGATATTGAGCATCTTTTCATATAGCTGTTGGCCATTTATATGTCTCTTCTGGAAAAATGTCTATTTGGGTCTTTTGCCCATTTTTCAATTGAGTTATTTGGATTTTTGCTATTGAATTGTATGAGTTCTTTATATATTTGAGGTATTAATCCCTTATCATATATACGATTTGCAAATATTTTCTCCCATTCCGTAGGCTGCCTTTTCATTTTGTTGATTGTTTCCTTTGTTATGCAGAAACTTTTTAGTTTGATGTAGTCTCACTTGTTTACTTTTGCTTTTGTTACCTGTGCTTTTGGTGTCAATTCCAAAAAAATCATTGCTACGACCAATGTTAGAAAGCTTTTCCCCCTATGTTTTCATCTGGGAGTTTTATGGTTTCAGGTCTTACATGTACATAATTTCATATCCTGCCTTTTTTCCCCCATTTGATATGTTTTTATCATACCTATTTGCCACATTATTACCTCATCTTCATTACTATTATTTTTAATGACTATAATATTAAGACTGATTATGGTGAAAATTTGCAACTTTAATTTTATAGGGAGATGGACAAGTATAGGTACTTATAAACCTTAAAAATTCTATTAGATTACGTATCAAAAATTTTATAATGAGTGACATCAGCAGCACGGTGTCATGAGTCGTTCCTTTTTTCTCTCCCCGTTGATTTACAACTAATTGGACATCCATAAGCAAAAAAAAAAGCACCCTGAAAGGCGTAAACAGGACACCCGTGAGATCCATCCCTCTGTGCATCTGAAAGAAGGTGGATTGGACCCTAGAGGAACTGGCAAAGAGAGGGAATTGGAGGCAGAGCTGGTGGCGGCAGAGAAGGCTTCCAGCCAGCACGACTTTTCTACCTGAGGAGGTGGAGGGTGAAGGCAGTCGGGGGGAGGGAGCGGGGCCTGCCCAGCCATGTGCTGAGCTGTAGGGATCAGTTGCTCTGTTGCTCTCTCTCAGGAGAGGCCAGAGTGACTGGGGAGAGGAAGAGGAAAGGGAAGCAGGCAAAGAGAACTGAAGGAAAATGTCTCCCGCTGTCTGCCTCAGGAGGCAACAGCACTGCCCAAGAACCTCTGGGACTCCTCTACTGAAGGACCTCCCTATCAGGCATCGGTACACTCAAAGCGCCAAGTGCTAACTGGCTCACTTGCTCTGCCATCACCTTTTGCTTTTTTTTTTTTTTTTTTTTTTAAATACACTGCCCAATCTCAGCAATTAATGAGAGCTGGTAAGAGAAACCAAAAACTTGTGCTATAGCACCACCTTCTGGAAAACAAAAGGAATGCTCTTAACTACCAGTCTGTAGAACGGTTAGAATCAAAATAAAGCCTTGCCTAAATGAGAAATTTGCTACTTCAAATGCAGCGACAGAGGCACTTTTCACCAAACACCGTGAAAAATCATGGTAATATGGCATCACAAAAATAAAATGACAATTTTCTAGCAAAGACATGGAATATTGAGATCTAACTGATAAAGACATTAAAATAGCAGTTATGAAGAAATTCAATGAGCTACAAGAAAATTCAGGAAGACGATACAATAATCTCAGGAATAAGATTAATGAACAGAAGGACTACTTTACCAAAGAAGTTGAAAATCTGAAAAAGAACCAAACAGAATTTCTGGAACTCAATAAATGAGATGAAGAATGCGTTACAATACATCGGAAATAGAGCAGATCATATGGAAGAAAGAATTAGTGAGCTCAAAGATAGAAATATAGAAATGATTCAAGTGGGAGAGGAGAGAGAACTAAGATTTTTAAAGAGTGAAGAAACCTTATGAGAACTATCTGACTACATTAGAAAAGCCAGCATAAGAATAATGGGCATCCCAGAAGGAGAAGAAAGAGACAAGGGAGGAAAAAACATATTTAAAGAAATAATAGCTGAGAGCTTCCCAAACTGGGGAAGGAACTGAATATACAAATGTACGTAGCTATAGAACATCTTATTTTTGCAACACAAAAAGACCTTCCCCAAGAGACATTATATTAAAATTGTCAAAAGTCAACGGTAAAGAATTTTAAAGGCAGCCAGGGGAAAAAAGCGGTAACCTACAAATGTATCCCCATTAAGCTATCAGCAGATTTCTCAGCAGAAATTCTATAGGCCAGAGAGAGTGGAATGAAATATTCAAAATAGTGAAAGATAAAAATTGTCAGCCACGAATGCTCTCTGGCAAAGTTATCCTTCAGATATGAAAGAGAAATAAAGTCTGTCCCAGACAAGCAAAAGCGAAGGGAGTTCACCACCACTAGACCTGCCTTATAAGAAATGTTGAAAAGGAGCTATTCAAGTTGAAACAAAAAAAGGAAAGTACACAGAACTCTGATTAAGGTGATAAATAGTCAGAATTAGAATACTATAACTTTTTTTTTAGAGTAATATATTATATTCTTACCTATAGCACAAAGGTTAAAGGAAAAGATCATTAAAAATAACTATAACTACTACATCTTGGTAATAAAATCACAGCATAAAAAGAGATAATTTGTTACATCAAAAATATAAAAGGGGGAAAGTAAAAAGATGAAGGCTTTATAGGAGACTGAAAGTAAAATGTTATCAGAAGAAAAAGGACTATTTTATTTACGAGATGTTTTATGTAAACCTCACGATAACCGCAAAGCAAAAGTCTAGAATAGAGACATGAAATATTAAAAACAGGGAGACTGAGCAAATCCTCATGGAAAACCACCAACTTAAAATGTAAACAGAAACAGAAGGAAAAAGAAACAATGGAGAGACAAAATAATCAGAAGGCAAAAGATAAAATGGCAGTAGAAAATCCTTACATGTCAATAATCACCCTAAATGTAAATGGATTGAACTCACTAATCAAAAGGCACAGAGCGGCTGGATGAATAAAAAAACCCCCCAAAAAAACCAAAACAAAACCCGAAAACAAGACCTAACTATATGCTGCCTGCAGGAGATTTAATTCATCCTCAAAGTGAAAGGATGGAAGATGGTATTTCAAGCAAGTGGAAACAAAAAGGAGGCAGGCATAGCCAACAGACAGGCAGGCATAGCCATCAGGCAAAATAGACTTCAAACCAAAAAGGGTAACAAGAGACAAAGGAGGTCATTATATAATGAAAAGGGGGTCAATACATTAAGAAGATATAACAATTTTAAGTACATACACTCCCAACACCCAAGTACCGAAATATTGGGTTGGCCAAAAAGTGACTTCGGTTTGTAAGTAAAAATAAAAGACACATTTTTCATTTTCACCAAGAACTTTATTGAACAACGTATTCACCCTTTTGTTCCACTACCTTCTGCCATTTTTCAGGCAACTTCATAATTCCATCTTCCCCAAACTTTTTATCTTTGTGAGCAAAGAACTGTTCCAGGTGCCTTTTATAGTCTTCCAGGGAATTGAAATGTTTTTCCATTAAGAGAATGTTGTAAAGGTCGAAATAAATGGAAATCCAAAGGTGCAATGTCTGGTGAATACAGCGGATGAATCGGAACTTCCCAGCCAAGCCGTAACAGTTTTTGCCTGGTCATCAAAGAAACATGCAGTCTTGCATTATCCTGATTGAAGATTTTGTGTTTTCTGTTGATTAATTCCAGATGCTTTTCGTCGCGTGCTGCTTTCAGTTGGTCTAACTGGGAGCAGTACTTGTTGAAATTAATCTTTTGGTTTTCCAGAAGGAGCTCATAATAGAGGACTCCCTTCCAATCCCACCATATACACAACCTCACCTTCTTTGGATGAAAACCGGCCTTTGGTGGTGGTGTTGGTGGTTCATTTGGCTTGCTCCAAATCTCTTCCATTCCACCTTACGGTACAGTATCTACTTTTCATCACCCGTCACAATTTATTTTAAAAATGGAACATTTTCCTTACTTTTAAGTAGAGAATTCCATGCAGAAATACAGTCACAAAGGTTTTTTTTGCTTAACTTATGTGGGACCCAAACATCAAAGCGATGAACATAACCAAGCTGGTGCAAATGATTTTCAACGCTTGATTTGGATATTTTGAGTATGTCGGCTATCTCCCGTGAGGTATAACATCGATTATTCTTAATTAATGTCTCAATTTGATTGCTATCAACTTCAACTGGTCTACCTGTCTGTGGAGCATTGTCCAGCAAGAAATCTCCAGCACAGAACTTCGCAAACCACTTTGGACACGTTCCATCAGTCACAGCACCTTCTCCATACACTGCACAAATCTTTTATTGCATTTCGGTTGCATTTTTACCTTTCTCGAAATAATAAGACATAATATGCTGGAAAATGTTGCTTTTTTTCTTCCATCTTCGATACTAAAATGGCTACACAAAAATTCACCAATTTTGATAAGTTTTTAAAAAATGCCTGCTGATATGACAGCTGTCACAATACAATCTAACAAAATTGTTTCGAATGAAGTTAAAGACAACTAAGTGCTACTAGACCCATCTTACGGAAGATACCAAATGAACTTTTTGGCCAACCCAATATATTAAGCAATTAATAACATGTCTTAGGGCAGAAAGAGACAACATAAAATAATTGGAGGGGATTTCAATATTCCACTCTCAGCACTGTTGCTGATCATCCAGACAGAAAATCAACAAAAATATTGGAATTGGACCACACTTTAGACCAAGAGAACTTAATAGAAATATACAGAGCATTCATCCAACAGCCTAATATACATTTTTCTCAAGTGCACATGGTATATTCTCCAGGACAGATCATATGATAGCTACAATATAAATCTTGGCAAATTTAAGAAGATTGAAATTGTATTAACTATCTTGTCTGACCATAGTGGTATGAAACCAGAAATCAACAAGAGGAAAGTGGTAAGATCTACAAATATGTGAAAACTAAGCAACACACTTCTAAACAACCATTGGGTCAAAGAAGAAATCGAAAGGAAAATAAAAAATTATTTTGAAACAAATGAAAATTGACATAGGACAGATACGTACACACCCTATTCTATGGCACCAGTGAGTTGGTACATGAATGTTCCACACACTAATCACATATTTTACTTGCTTTGAATACAGGTTGAGAGAAGCAACGCTCTTTCTTCTGTTTCCTGGGCATCACTAAACTGTTCTATTAACTAAAATTATTTCCTTATCTTCTTTTATTTTTTCATACAAGTGTAGAAGGAGAATCCTTGAATTTACTTATTCACTCAACAAACATTTATAGATTGCATAGTTGTAGGCAATACTACAGACCTACTGAATCAAGTAGGGTCCAGGAATCTGTGTTTTCAACAAATTTTCCAGGAGTGTGTGATACCCACTGACAGTAGGAACCACTGACTGATGATTGACTGTCTAGGTAACCACTAAGGAGATCAGTCAGGAACTCATCACAGACAGGCAAGAGATGGAAGAAGCATAAATTAGGTCAGTAGAAGAGTGAGGAGGAGGAGACAGATGTTCAGAAATGTGAGGTAAATTGGCTGGTGTTGATGGGGTAGGCAGTAGATAGGAAGAAAAAGAAAGAAAGACTAGATCACAAATTTCCATAATGGAGATCCAATCATAGTGGTCTCAGGGACTGAAATTTCAAGTTAAGAAGGAGATGAACACTTAAAAGACAAAAGTATGAGCTCAGCTTAGTTCTGTTGACTCCCAGGTATCTAGGAGAGACCCAGGTGGAAGTGTCAAGGGGAAGATTGGAGATCCAAGTCCAAAGTTCAGGGCCTGCGATGAAGATGTAGATTTGGAAGTGATCCACAGAGAAGTGGTAGTTGAAACCACAACAGAATCCAAGATCATGGCAGGGAGAGGGAGAGAGAATAGATGGGCCAAGGGTGAAAGCTTGGGGGCCTTAACTCCACAGTGAAGAGCTGAACAATTGTGCTCTTTAACATTTTAATATAATCCAAATGTTTTAGCATATCACAAATATGAACAAAGAAAATGCTTGAAAGTTTATTTCAGCGTAAAATTCGCAGTTCTAATCATTAATTCTTTCTTGAACCAAATTTTTGTAGGGCTCACTTCTATTTAAATAACTACTAGATTAAAAATGTAGTCAGGGCTTCCCTGGTGGCGCAGTGGTTGAGAGTCCGCCTGCCGATGCAGGGGACACGGGTTCGACCTTGGAATGAGGGAAAGAGGGGGACTGATGCTGGGATATGAACCCACTGCTAAAGAAATTGGCTGGGACATTCTCCCCTGAGAGAGAACAGATCCAAGACCTTGGCCACCATCCTCAGACTTTGAAAGACATCCTAGTAACTAAAAAAGGATCTGAGAGCTCCTTCTGTTGGTCAAATGACTTTGAGATGAATGAACCTTGTTCTAAAGGTTGGACCACAGGAGAATTGGGGATCTGTTTCTAAAATCACCATTATGCAAATGATTCATTGGACCATTGAAGATTAGCATTATTTGTTTTTATAAGCAAATACAGGCACTTTCCTAAAATCTGCAGAAGAACATCAGAAAGTCATTTCTTGCATCTGCAAGTAGAATACTGAGAGCTGGAGACTCCTGGACTCCAGAGGAGTCAGTCACTAAAGGAACTACATCTTTAGGTGATACCTGGAAATTCTTAGCACAGTATAAAAAAGTGAGGTTCATTTCTTTCTGTGCCTTAGATTTGAAGGAGTGTTTATTCAAGGTCTTGGACTTTATACTCTGGGGAGCTGAAATTTTCTCCCAAAGGAATCGTAGACACCCATGGTCCAAAGCTGCACAAAATACCTGATTAAAAAAAAAAAAGAGTGCTGATATCCCAGAGGAGCTCCCTGTGCCTCTGCTGGCACCAACATGAAATCCAATAGCAATCTATTCCTCCGAGGTAAGCATCTAAACCTTCCTTTCATTTGTCCTGTAAAAATATTTTATGAATGAGTGAACCAATCTATCTATCTCTCAGGGGAAAAAAATCATATTGAGGAATTCACTGAGAATAAATCCCTGAGAGATACAGAAATGAAAACCGCAAGAGAGAAAACACAGAAGGGAAAACTACATTGAGATGATGCCAGAGTGTAAGGGCATGACTACAGCTCCTATCGGCTATAACTAGTTCTCAGAAGGTGTCTCTAGCACCAAGACATTCATTTCAGTGTCCAGAGTCCTTGGGGTTTTTTGATAAAACACAGAAGCCATATTGGTGTCCTTTGCAGAGTATTGGGAGGTTTTGTAGTCCTTGTATCATCTGCCAGCACCAGAGGACTTGGCACTTCTCAAGCTTAGCCCAGAGGGATGCATTTGAGCCAATGCTTAAATAAAATAAAAAGATAAACCTGATTCCTTTCACAGGCCCTCACAGTTTCATCCCCCTTGTCCCTCATGTAGCAATGGATGACAGGAGGAGCCAGGGTCCCCCAAGGCAGAGGGAGAGGGCCTGCCAATGCAGTTTGCATCTACTTTGCTCACTTCTTATGGCTAACAGCCCTCCCATAAGACCCAAAAGGTTTCCAGGTGGATCCTGGCTTTACCCAACCTCTTTGACCCAAGACTATCAAATGGATCCTTCCTCGAGTGTCTCAGACAAATATGTACCAAAATTTCCAAATTGGTTTTACCAAATATAAAAATTAAATAAATCCGTATATCTACTAGAAGAATAGGGCAAAGCATTTCAAAACAAGAGTGTAGTACTTTATCAGTAGATGCCCTTGTTTAGTATTGGATTAAACCATATTAATTTGTTGGTGTTTGACTATTTTTGACATAAAAATGATAATTTCGTGTGGTTCAATATAACAGGTGAGGAATTACTGGGATAGCAAAGGCTAATGGTGCCTAATCTGGGAAAACACTAACCAAGGCAGATTTGTCTCCAGATTCACAATGATGTAGGAAGAAGGACTAGCTCCCCAGATGCCAAAGACTCCTCAATGTTCCCACTTATAATCTCATAGCAGAAATCCTTTCTCCTCAGATGCTGTCAAATGTCCCTTATGAGCCCCTAAAAATTACTAAAACTCAGGTATTTCAACAGCCCACTCTAAGTTTAAGAGAAATTATCTGTTTTGCAACTAGAAAAGATTATATAAGTAGAGCATACCACTGTGAAGAGCAAGGGACAGTATGGGAACAATTGGGGACCTACATTATTCTCCCTGACCCTTGACCTACACACTATCCAGCTTTAGAAGACAGACACTTCACTCTCTTCCCTGAAACAGGGTTTTGAATTGTCTAGAAACAAATGAACTCCTCAGTTCTCAATTAATCAGTACATCTCCAGAAAGAAAAAAGTCAAAAACAAAAAAACTTCTCATACATATTTAAAAGTCAGTTCCAACAATGATACACACACACATGTATACACACATTGAAAACTTCCCAAAGTTTTCCCGGTTGAACAAACTACTGAGTCCTTGAATTAATAAACAATATCGACATTGGTTTTAAGTGAGCATTGTTGGTTTTTCTGTATCTCTTACTTAAGGACAAAATTCTTCTCTAGAAAAGTTTTAACTTATGCATACACACACACATTTGTAGAGCCTTTCTGTTTATGCTTCTAAAAGAAGCTTTTAATCGTCTCACGGTGGGGTAGTTGACAAATAATTATAAATAGCAATGACAGGGAATCCTAAACTCCCCTAAACTCTCTGACTCCTGCCCTCAAAAGTCCCAGACACTGACGTACAAATAAGCTGATTTTTCCTTTGGATCTTCAGCCCAAAGCCCTGATGTAGAAAGTTGGGAGCTACATTGGCAAATGCAAGGGACAGTATGCCCAATTTATGAAAATTCCTTTGCATAAACTGGAGGTAAGAAGAGTTTCTCCATAAAATCTAGAGTTTAATCCCCACCCTAGGCCTTCCAGAATTTGGACAGCTCCCTTGTTGGCAATGTCCCAAGCTCTTTTTCCTTAGCCTAGTAGGAGGAAAAGTCATGGGGGCAAAGAGGAACCAGAGAGGGAGAGAGAGTGCACCTGTTTCCTCTCAGGAGAGGAGACCCTGCCCAGCATCTCCTGCATCTCACCTCTACAGCCTCCCTTTGAAAGCAGCCCCAACCTTCTCACTCCTCCATCCTATGGACAGAAAAGCACACAAGACAGTGGTGAGAGAACATCTCAATTTGAGCTTGTCACTAGGAAAGCCCTTCTCATTGAAATGTCCCCACAATGAAAGGAGTAACCAATAAAATAGCCTTAGCCCTTGGCCTATTTTGGTGGCAACACTCCTTCCTTTCGGAGGGAAGTGGAGGCAAGGGGGAATGGGGATTTCTGTTAGCCGGTAGAGCATGCATTCCCTCTTTCTGAACCTTTAGCTGTGTTTACTGCAGCTTTCTTGGGCTGGCTTATCTCTGCCCCCAATTAATTACATAATGCCCCCCATGAGAACCTCAGAGCCTGAACAATCCCATCGCACTCTTGGACCACGTGATGTAGTAGCTCACCTGCACTGGTAAAAGTCTCAAAATAAGACTCCAAGGATTTCTTTTACAGTCAGCCTGTCTGGATTACATCTCAAACAAGTCTCAGGATTTTGGAATGTCCACACAGCAAACCAGCAGTGGGAGCTGCTCACCTTCTCTGAGAGAACAGGTGAACGAGCAGATGATGTTCGATGAATTCCTTTCACCCTGTTCAGCCTCTGGACCAGCAGCAAAGAGAAGGAACATCCTCTATCCCCTAAAACAAGAAGGAGGTTGCATCCTGTAAAACTTGCTCACACTGTTAGAGAGGGAGGAAATATCTACATCACCACCAGAACCTCACTACCCCTCAAGCAAGAAGCAAGTTAAGTCCTACTCACAACACTTTGTTACCAAGGGCCTTCCTTCCTGAGGCCACCCTTACCAGTGAGAGGGTTACCCCAACATTCCAAAAAGTGAAATCTACACCTGAAGAGAACAAAACCAGGGCATCCCTGCTAGGCAAGCTCAAGATGCTGAAGCAGAAAGCTGGTCCTGCATCCTTCTCCCTTCTCCCTCCAATTCTATCCCAACCCTCATATGATGCCCAAAGGGATCTCCTACACTACCCCAGCCCCTCCAACGTACAGTGACACATCCCCTATCTCAAGCCAAGCTCAAAGATGTCATTGTACAGGAACTTAATCCATTCTGTAATAATGTAATCAACCCTTTCTTGGGTGGATACTCTGAATTGTCACTCATCTGACTTTCCAGGACCCCTGCTCTACTACTCCTGTCTAAAGCCGACTATGTTCCCATTTCTCAGGAACTTTTTGGTGTTCCTTTTCCCTATTAAAGAAAGCTGAGGGTTTTATGCAATCACCTAAATGTCACATAAGGGGATTAAAACCTGGGCTCCCATTTTAATATGTGTGGAGCTTAGGGGCTTCCAGTCCCTGGAGAATCTAGTCTTCCATTTGATTTTTCATCTTTTTCTAAGTTTTAAAGACTGACATGGCAAGATGAACATCCTTATCTTGATCTCCTGGATATAGCAGCTCAAAGAGGTTGGGCTTAATACCCTTTCAATCTACAGAACTGATCGTTATTTGTGATGTGGCAATACATCAGCCCACACATAGAGTTGGGGTGTTGGGATGGAAAACGTTAATAAAGCCAAGGTGATGTTTCTCTGAGCTTGTCACTTCAAAGGCCATCACCTCTGATAGCATTTCACCAAACCTGGTTTATACAGCTTATAGCTTACCCACTTCTCAACCGTATAATCTGGCCTCCTCTCTCACCACGCTACTGAAACAGCTGTTCCCAAAGTCCCCAAAGACCTCTGTGCTACTTTAGCCCTTCTTGACCTCTTAGCAGATTCGTCATGGTTAGCTTCTCCCACTCCTTCCTTCTTAAAATACACTCCTCCCTTGGTTCCTATGATGCTTCACCCTCGTGATGTTCCCGCTCCTTCTCAGGCTCTTCCTTCCCTGTTTGCTTTTTGTTTGTTTGTTTTTGCACATTCCCACCAATGTTGGTGTACCTCAGGACTCCGTCCTGGACCTCTTTGGTTTCATTCTATGGGCATTTCCTAGACAGCCTTATCCACTAGTCAGTATCTATAGCATCTTGAGGCCAAGGCCTGTTTCTCTCACCTGTATCCTCAGTCCCAGAGCAATGGCTACACATAAGATACACCTAACAAACATTTGGTGGGTTAAACTGCTGTTTCTCTTTAATAGCATCAAATCTATGGCTGGCTCGCAGGCCCCCTCCATCAGCGCCTGTATTTCCCCACAGAAAGTGTAAAGTTTACTACACTGTACTTCCTAAAGAAAGAGATTGTTCTTTCCTTGGCTCTTCTCCTGTCCCTTGGGTAAAATTTCTCAGGTAGGCTCCTGAATAGTTTTTCAACCTGCAGTTCACTGCCTGATAGAAGATCATAAAGTTAATGTACTAGGTTACAACCACAATTTTTAAATTAAGCAGAATATAATACACTAATATAGGCAATATCAAAATGTTTTATACAGGAGGGACGGGATTTATTTCTTAAATCTCTGTATGTGTGAATGTAGCACACATTGAGCGTACTGGTAAAAATGTGAAATTTATATATTACAGTGAATTATGGTCAAAAAAAGTTTGAGAAAATCTGCTCTGAAGTGTCCACATACTATATCCAGGTCAAGGGTAATCCCAGTACAGTTTATCTCATAAACAACATATCCTTCTACTAAGCCCTAACAAGTATCATGAACTTAAATCCATCACAGAGCAAGTTTCAGAATAAGTAATCTTTTCATTTTAGTAGTTTCCTAAAAAGATGGACTACTCAAAAATTCAGGGCCTGTGTTGCCACTTAAATTTTTTCTTCTTTTAAACAAACTTCATCAAAATAAAAATTAAGGGCTTCCCTGGTGGTGCAGTGGTTGGGAATCCGCCTGCCAATGCAGAGGACATGGGTTCAAGCCCTGGTCCGGGAAGATCCCACATGCCACGGAGCAACTAAGCCCGTGAGCCACAACTACTGAGCCCGCATGCCACAACTACTGAAGCCCATGCACCTAGAGCCAGTGCTCCACAACAAGAGAAGCCACTGCAATGAGAAACCCATGCACCACAACAGAGAGTAGCCCCCACTCGCTGCAACTAGAGAAAGCCCACGCACAGCAACAAAGACCCAACGCAGCCAAAAATAAACAAATAAAATAAATAATTTTTTTAAAAAAATTAAAAGGTCATGATATATTTTGCCAGAATATATTTTCATAGCATCAAAATGATCTGTTTCAGAAAATGCATTGTTCTATGTGAAATGAGTATCAGGAGTTCTCACTAATTTCCAAAAATCCTTTGGAAATCCATACATGTGGCAAGTTTGGACTGACACAGACACTCTTCAGGACTGGGAAGGTGACCCATGATTCTCAGATTTTACCTCCTCCAGAGGGCTTACAAGAAGGACAACTAGGAACCTATTCCAGGCCCTAAAAATAAGGGTATAAGTGGTAGAAGAATCTCCTTTCCAATGGTGGTGAACTTTTGAAATCCTGGGATAAATATATCTGGTAGATTGGGAGAGTGTCACCTTGTGCAGTTTCAGAACCACACTGCCATAAGGATGCATCACAATTCTCTTTGTGTTTTTTGCTGTTGTTGTTGCTGTTTTTAGTGTGCTTTTTCAACAACATATAACCCAACACTACATACACCGTTGTCTCCCAGTTTCCCTGTCTTCCTCACCTAATAGCATACCCATCTAGGCCATATGTCAGAGAGTAGGGAACCTCACTGGAGACCTGGGATTATCAACCTGTCGTGAAGCCCTTGCCTTTTTGCCCTGGGGAGCATTTGTATCTTCTCCCTGAGAGTTCTTGACCCCTTGGGACTTTTCGTTCATAGGTGCAGATGGACTGGGCTTCATTACCTGTCTTAGGTGTTGGGCTTCTCCCCTAGTCCAGCACTCAGAGGTATAAACAACTAAATTATATAGTTGCTATATGCCAACCAGGAGAAAGGGGAAAGCCCTCTAAGGAAATAAGAAAGCTCTGTACAATAGAGACAGCGGGTATCTGTAATATCATTCAATGCACAGTGGCAGAAAATGAGACTGGAGAAATCACCATGTAACCTGGAGATGAGGGGAAAATCAGGCGTATCAACAAACATGACCACCCTGCAGACGAAACAGTATTCCCATATCAAAGAAGAGTGTGTCTATAGAAGAGGCGAGTCATCATCAACTATAGCAAATTGGTCTCAAAGAGGAAAAAGGCTGTAGCCGCAGCCTTGTTGAGGCGAGAGGGAGGTTAAATCACAGTAGTACACATCAGAAGTGTGACTGAATTGAGTCCAATCCCAGCTCCCTCACTTACTAGCTGTGGGGCCTTGGGCAGTTAGTTACCTAACTGTTCCGAGTCCCAGTTTCCTCATCTAAAACAGGGACAATGGCAGTGCCTGACCCATAGAATCGTTGTGAGGGTTAAGGGATGCAGCCCATGCAAAGCGCCTGGCAGGTGCCTGCACATGGTCAACTGACAGTAAGTGTGAGCTGCTAGTGTTACTTATGTTACTGTTAACACTAAAAGCAATTCATCCCAGACAGGTGTTTAATCATAGTTATTCATTCAATAAATATTTACATCAAGCGCCTGTTACAAACATGACCCATATGGTCCCTGTTTTGACTGAGATGGGGTATTGTTCATCAGGTTTCTCTATGGCTAGAGTGAAATATCATTCAAATATTTCTGCCCAACGTTAAGCCCACCAGAAAGTGTTCTGATCGCAGTTTGGCTTCCCCTGTACCTTTGCCTGCAGGAACAGTGCACTGGGCCAACGCTGTCTGTACAGTGTGGTTTCTCTTGTAAACTAATGTACTGAGTCTGCATTCTAAGCCATCTCTGGGGAGTCTGAGCAGTCTCCTAGGGCCAAGCGACTCTAGAGCTCTGATACAGTTAGGTATCTGGTGGGTTAAGCAGAAGAACCCAGGCTATGATGAATGCCACCCTCCAGGGTCCTGTTTCACCCCATGTCTCTTCACCCTATGAACCCTCCCAGCCCTGGACACTCTGCCCGGGGGCTGGCATCTGCCTATTTTCGAATAAAGACAACTGAGGCATGAGGGGCAACAGCCCTGAGCCTGGACCCTGAGGAACTCCAACTGAGCCCCGACTCCACCACATCTAGCCACCTGACCCTGGGCAAGGCACTCAGAGTGCAGGGACCTCATTCCCCAGGGTGGCGGAGAGGATTCAAGAGTGGAATATATGTGGAAAGGCACTGGTGGCATCACAGAGGAGACAGGCGTAAGAATCACAACCATAGGATCCCTCCTACCTCCCTGGAGCACTCTGGCTTACCCAGAGGGAGGTAGGGGAGACCTGTGTACCTCCAGCTGCAGGGAAGACCAGACTGCTGGCGATGACAGAGCTGCTCCGTGGTCACTGCTGCAGGACCCGAATGAACCAGTATAGGTGGAGTAGTGAGCCACATGTTGATGTCATATGAAGGCCCTTGAAGTTTTCTTGGACCAAAATAACTCTCCCACCTGCCTGCTAATTCCCAGCATTAGTCACTCACTGCTTGAGGGATATCTTAGGCGTATTAATGTGAGTTAAGGTATAATTGATCTGTTAGGCAACAGATTAGCTAAAGAATACATGAGTAGAGAAAAAGTTATGTAATTCACAGTAAAAACCCTTCGATGGCTTCCCTTGTTCTGATAATAAACTATGCAATTCTGAATGTGATTGCCAAAGCCTTGCATGGTCTGCCCTGCCAACCCTTCCCAAGGATCCTTGTGCCACAATGACTGCACTAGGACCATGTGGCCTTCTTCAGCTCCTTGAACAGACCCAGCTTTTCCCTTCCTCAAAGCCTTCGCACATGCCGCCGGCATCAATCAGGGTGATGATGGCGCATATATATATTCTTACATGCATGCATCCACATACATATATATGTAAACGTGCATACACACATATAGATACACATATATACCTACAAAAGTACACATATACACATACATGCATATATGTGCACAAAAAGATTTATTTTAAGGGACTGGCTCATGCAATTGTGAGGGCTGTGAAAAGTCTAAAATCTGTAGGGCAGGCCAGCAGGCTAGGAAAACTTAGGCAGGATTTCTATGTTACAGTTTTGAGACAGAATAATTCCTTTTTCAGGAAACCTCAGTTTTTTGCTCTTAAGGCCTTCAGCTGATTTGGAGGCTCACCCAAGTGTCAAAGCAATCTCCTTTACTTTACAAGTCGACTGACTGTAGATGTTAATTGTATCTACAAAATACCTTCACAGCAACTTCTAGTGTTTGACCAAACAATTAGGCACCATAGTCTAGCCAAACTGACACATAAATTTAACCATCACACTGCCCCTCTGCCTGGGACTTCCCCTCCCTCCCTCACCCGACTGGCACCTTCTTGCCTCCTAGGTGTCACTGTAAGCATCACTTCTTCAGGAAGCCAGCTCTGCCTGTCACCTTATCTAGGTGCCCACAGCGGTTCTGTCTCTAAGCACCTTTTATTTTTCATCTGTTGCCCTGCCCCAGTTCTAAGCTTACTTCTTTTTTTTTTTTTTTTTTTTTTTTTTGCGGTACGTGGGCCTCTCACTGCTGTGGCCTCTCCCGTTGCGGAGCACAGGCTCCGGACGCGCAGGCTCAGTGGCCATGGCTCACGGGCCCAGCTGTTCCGCGGCATGTGGGATCTTCCCGGACCGGGGCACGAACCCGTGTCCCCTGCATCGGCAGGCGGACTCTCAACCACTGCGCCACCAGGGAAGCCCCTAAGCTTACTTCTGAGTCTACTTACTTCCCCACTGGATCTCCCCACCTGGATCTAAGCTCCATCACAGCAGGGTCACGTAGGTTCTGGTCACTGCTGCAGGTTGCTCTAGCCCATAGAGCATCGTCAGGTACCTTAGAAAAGGCTCCCTTCCTCCAACGTGCCCCTCACAGGTCAGGGCCTGGGGAGCAAACTGGGCTTCCACTGCCTGAAAGCCCCTGTGCAGGAGTCAACCTGTGCAGCCAGCAGAATGAGAGACAAGGCCTGCAAGAGAGGACAGGATGAATGAGTATCCCTGACACATTTGGACAGGGCCCATGTTCTGGGATGCTTAGATTTCAACTTGAGAAAAAGACACGTAAAAACACAAGTAGCAGCACTTCCCTGGTGGTCCAGTGGTTAAGACTCTGTGCTTCCACTGCAGGGGGCATGGGTTCGATCCCCGGTCAGGGAACTAAGATCCCACATGTCTCGAGGCATGGCCAAAAAATAAAATTTTTTTTTAAAATTAAAAAACAAAACAAAACACAAGGAGCCTGGTGGTGAGGGAGCAGGGTTCAGGCTTGTGTGTGGGAAGTGGGGTGGGATTGAGGCAGCAGGAGGGCCTTAGTGGGGGTAGATAGAAGACTAAAGGATAAGAGGAAGATACCAAAGAGGAACACCCCCTAGCAGGAGGAAAGGAAGACAGGGTGGGGTGTCAGTGGCAACTGGAAATTGGAAAGGACCCAGAAACATACCCCATCAGAATTAGAACAGAAGCCGGGGGACACCTAACCCAGAGACCCTCAACGGCAGGCACTGCCCCCCAAGAGGACACACTGGACTCTCCGAGAAGGGGCATACTTACTCTGTAAAAGCATTGATTCATTATTATAGTACTCCAAGTTTATACTTTGGAAAAAGCTTTTAAAAACCTATTATTTTCTTAATTCAGAATACATACAGAGAATAAATCTTTGACATGGGCCTGACTAGGCGTGTCATCCAAAAAGCAAGATGTTTCTAAACACTCTTCATCCTTTGAGAGTTTGTGCTGTAGGTAATACCTGAAGCTTTGGCCAGCTTGGCCACCCTCACCCACACAGTCCCCTCGGGCATGTGCACTCCAGCCCTCAGCCAGCCACTCACACCTTGCAAGCTCGGCCAGCTTCTGAATTACTGCCTGGGCCTACTCTCCTCCAGAACAGAGCTCCGTCGGGGCCCAAACAGTTCCCCGCACAAATAGAAACCAAGCTCTGCCACAGAATTCGGGGCTGCCCTGGAACTGCTCACAAGTGACAGTTGAAAATACCCTCATCTTAAAAAGAATAATCCCAGGAAGCAACAATTTAGAAGAGGCCAGAGGCTGCCAGCCAGGACTGACACATGTTTAATCAGTGGTGTTATTTATTCTACAAACATTCACTGCATCCCTGTGTGGGCCAGTCACTGGGCCAGGCTGGAGGATACAGTAGTGAACAAGAGAGATCCCGCTCTGTGCTTCCCCAGCAGACTGCCAGCTACAGGTTCCAGAGATGGAAGAAAGGGGGACCTTAAGGTGCTTATGTAAATCAGCTAGGTCACTGTGCCTACCCTTCATGGGCGGGGTGTTCCAGGGTATGTTATTTATTACCCTCCCTTTTAATTTCTTCTCCTCCACCCCTAGGGCCTAGACGAGTCAGGAATATTTCTGGGGTTTTCTATGTTCTTCACCATAACAGATGCTGTGGTTGCATCTCACAGGGTGAGGGGCCTGACCCCAACTTTAACAAGCAACAGTCCAGCCATGCCAGAGCTGATTCGGATGGCCTGTGTGAATTGGTCTGCAGACTTGGTGTGAGGTCCTTCCTTTCTGTCTGTGAATTCTCTGCAGCTCCTTCAGTGATGCCTAATAAGCATGGGGGCTGGTGATATATGTTAATTTAAAACCAAATTCACACGTTCAACAAATAGAATGTTTTCATTTCAAAAATAAAACTTACTCATTTTATATTTTCAAATATGAAGCTGTAAGATTTTTATATTTATCAAAAGGGCATATGCATTTTAAAGGACTGAGAAATGGTGCTTCCTATCTGGGCCCTGAATGGGTTACAGGCAGGCTTTGATCCTTTGAGCTGTGCAGCAGTCTTCAGCCACAATCAGCCTCCTCTGCTTACCCCAGGTGTGCTGCCCATGATCATTTCCTTAGAGCAGCATGACCTGCATTGCCCAATACCATAGACATAAACCACAAGTGGCTGTTGAGCGTGGAAATGAGGCTAGTCCAGACAGATGTGCTAGGAGTGCAAGATACACACTGGATTTTGAAAACATGTTACCAAAAAAGAAGAATGTAAAATACTTCATTAATAATTTTATATGATTAGATGTTGAAATGATAATATTTTGGCTATATTGGGTTAAGGAAAACATATTATTAAAATGAATTTCACCTGTTTTACTTTTCTTAATGTGGTTATTAGAAATTTTTTAATTATATATGTGGCTTCCATCTGTGGGTCACATTACATTTGTATTGGACAGACAGCACTGCTCTGGACAATCCCTACTACACCTTAACCTGAGGAAAAAAAGACAAGACTTACAGGCACTGGTAGTTAGAAGAGATTTAGTGGATGTAGGGGGCTGGGGAAGGAGGATCAATTCTTTGCTTAAGAAATAAACTTTTACGAGATCTAGAATTAAAAGTGCATACCAAGAAAGAAAGAGAGGAGGGGAGAACAAAGGACAGGAAGGGGATCGGGAGGGAAGGAGAGGGAAAGGGAGGGGAGGGGAAGGAAAAACATCAAAGGAAAAGGGCCTCTGTCTCAGTCAATTCAGGCTGTGATAACAAATTACCATAGACTTAAACAGCAAACATTTATTCTCACAGTTCTGGAGGCTGGGAAGTCCAAGATCAAGATGCCAGCAGATTTGGTATCTGGTGAGATCCTGCTTCCTAATTCATAGACGGTTGTCTTCTTGCTGTATCCTCACATGGTAGAAGGGTAAAGAAGCTCTCAGGGGTCTCTTTTATATGAGCACTAATTCATCCATGTGGGCTTCACCCTCATGACCTAATCACCTCCCAAAGGCCCCACCTCCAAATACCATCAGCTTGAGGGTTAGGATCTCAACACAGAAATTGGCAGGGGAGGGGGTTGGACATAAACATTCAGTCTATAACAACCTCTAACCTTATTCTATCCCTCAAGTCTCCTCTCCTCCCAATGACCCCAGCCAGACTGACTGGCCCACAGTTGCCCTGCTATCGCATCTGTCGTCTGAACACCATTTAGCAGTTTGGGTCAGTTCCACAAGCACATTCTGTGTGAGGCATTGTGTGGCACCAAGGGAGAACCACAGTAACGATATGTCTGCCCCGAGGCAGTCAGTCTAGTGGAGAAGCAGCCATGGAAACAGCACTGGCCATACCAACCTCCCCGCGCTGGGGACTGTACACTGAGAGCTCCAATTCTCTCTTCACCCCCAGCTGGACTGCAAGCCTTAGAGTTGGGTGGCATGTCTTATTTCTTCTGCCTCCATCGCTGAGCTGCGATATTCATAAAATGCTAACTTATTGGAAAAGGTTTGCGATATAGTGGCTTTAAAATCAGGTGACTGCAACTACTGAGCCTGCGCGTCTGGAGCCTGTGCTCCGCAACAAGAGAGGCCGCGACAGTGAGAGGCCCGCGCACTGCGATGAAGAGGGGCCCCCGCTCGCCACAACTAGAGAAAGCCCTCGCACAGAAACGAAGACCCAACACAGCCATAAATAAACAAATAAATTTATAAAATCAGGTGACTGGGACTTCCCTGATGGCGCAGTGGTTAAGAATCTGCCTGCCAATGCAGGGGACACGAGTTCGAGCCCTGGTCCAGGAAGATCCCACATGCCGTGGAGCAACTAAGCCTGTGGGCCACAATTCCTGAGCCTGCGCTCTAGAGTCCGTGAGCCACAACTACTGAGCCCACGTGCCACAACTACTGAAGCCCGTGTGCATAGAGACTGTGCTCCGCAGCAAGAGAAGCCACTGCAAGGAGAAGCCTGTGTGCAGCAGCAAAGACCCAATGCAGCCAAAAAAAATCAGATGACTAGGTTCAAATCCCAGCTCTGCCACTTAAACTAGCTGTGTGGTTTTTTTTTTTAACATCTTTATTGGAGTATAATTGCTTTACAATGGTGTGTTAGTTTCTGCTTTATAACAAAGTGAATCAGCTATACATATACATATATCCCCATGTTTCCTCCCTCTTGCTTCCTCCTCCCACCCTCCCTATCCCACCCCTCTAGGTGGTCACAAAGCACGGAGCTTATCTCCCTGTGCTACACGGCTGCTTCCCACTAGCTATCTATTTTACATTTGGTAGTGTATAAGTGTCCATGCCACTCTCTCACTTTGTCCCAGCTTCCCCTTCCCCCTCCCCGTGTCCTCAAGTCCATTCTGTACATCTGCGTCTTTATTCCTGTCCTGCCCCGAGGTTCTTCAGAACCATTTTTATTTTTTGGATTCCATACATATGTGTTAGCATACAGTATTTATTTTTCTCTTTCTGACTTACTTCACTCTGTATGACAGTCTCTAGGTCCATCCACCTCACTACAAATAACTCAATTTCATTTCTTTTCATGGCTGAGTAATATTCCATTGTATATATCTGCCACATCTTATTTATCCATTCACCTGTTGATGCTTCCATGTCCTGGCTATTGTAAATAGAGCTGCAATGAACATGGTGGTACATGACTCTTTTTGAATTATGGTTTTCTCAGGGTAGATGGCCAATAGTGGGATTGCTGGGTCGTATGGTAGTTCTATTTGTAGTTTCTTAAGGAACCTCCATACTGTTCTCCATAGTGGCTGTATCAATTTACATTCCCACCAACAGTGCAAGAGGGTTCCCTTTTCTCCACACCCTCTCCAGCATTTATTGTTTGTAGATTTTTTGACATGGCCATTCTGACTGGTGTGAGGTGATACCTCACTGTAGTTTTGATTTGCATTTCTCTAGTGATTAGTGATGTTGAACATTCTCTCATGTGTTTGCTGGCAATCTGTGTATCTTCTTTGGAGAAATGTCTATTTTGTTTTTTAACCTTAGGCAAGTTTTTGACCTGTCGGTGCCTCAGCTTCTGCACCTGTCAACTAGAGAAAGAAAGTGGTACCTACCTAGTAGAGGCCCTGCATTAAATGAGCTGAGCTGTAAAAGTCTTTAACATAGTCTGACACATATTAACAGCTAAATAAGTACTAGCGATAGATATTATCAGCCTCTGCCACCTGATAGGATGGGGTGATAGGATAGGGTGGGCAGGGGAGAAGGAGTCCAAGGTAAGTCCGAGGTTATACTCAGGTGAGTGGAGGAAGTGCCTTTAACAGAAGTAGACAACACAGGAGGAGGAGCTGCTTTCAAAGGTAAGGTGGAGAATTTGATTTTAGATTTATAGCCTGGTAGTCAGCCAAGGGGTTTATCCAACAGGCAGTTAATTCAGGATTGGCAAGAGGTCTGGGCCGCAGACAGATTCATGAGTCAGTGCAAATTAGTCATTAGAGCCAGGAAGCACTGAACACCTGGAAAGAAGTGGTGAGCGCTGGAGTCTGGGCACACAGCCAGAGCAGGAACACACCTTCAGGCAGAGCCAACGTCTGCCACGGGGAAGGGGGAGACCACTAGACAGCAAGATCTGAAAGGCCCTGAAAAGTCCCCCATTACACACCTACTTAAAACAAAAACCCTCTCCTCCGCTAGCCTGAAAAGCACAAGATCACACCCCTGCAGTGGATGAACCCCAGCAAGCCTCGATTAATGTGCACCTAACTCCAGGGGGGCTGAGGGTCTCAAAACTCGGGTGAGGAGCCATGGACTCCGGTCTGCGGGCTGATGGGCAAATGTCACTTGGCAATGGCATGGATGAGGCCAGCCAGGCGGGAGAGGCGGTCACAGGAAATAAGCCGCGGAACGCTGGGCGACTTCGGGGGGAAAACGCGCACAGGCTCAAACCGTTTGCAGCCTGGGAAGCGTTCGGTGATGTGCAGCTCACCCAGACCCGGTCTGGAGCCACTGGCCACTCTGACCAGCCTCTCCCGGTGCCCAAACACCCGTCTCGCCATAAATCCGAGACCGCCCAAGGCCTGGCGAGGGTCCCGCCGAGATGCGAAGCGCCTGGTGATGAGCGAGGAATGAATGCTACCTGCTCAACCGACACTTCCCGCGGGACACGGACGCTTTGCTTTCTCAGATAAGAGTCAACGGAGAGTGTGGTCGTGCGCCCACCAGGTCCGGGGAGCGGCCGAGCTTCTCGGGCGGGGAGAAGTCACCGGGGCGGGGGTCACCGGGCCGGGGCGGGGCGG
>NW_020174551.1:3011876-3085111 GCF_003031525.2 Neophocaena asiaeorientalis asiaeorientalis
AGCACCGGCCGCGCCAAGGTCCGCCCCGCGAGGCCCCTGGGCACCGTGGCCGTTGGGCCGTTGACGCCGCGACGCGGGGAGGACCAGGACCCAGACAAGCCAGCCAGCCCCGCCAGGACCCGCTCGCGGGGACCAGGGGACAATGACCAGGCCAGCAGCAGCCATCCTCAGTTCTCCCTCCAGGGCATCCTTGTAAAGAAAGAGCGCCACCGGGCGTCTTGAGGACCCATGACCACGAGACCAGAGTGGTGGCGTTTATCCTTGTGCTCTGGAGCAAAGAGAATTTAGGCCAAACCTGTTTAAGCCAGCCTGGCTGTTTTCTGCTGTAGATTCAGTGGTTCTTGAAAAGTGTCTTGGTAGGAAAAAGAAACTGAAAACTGTACCAGGCAAGGGCCGAAGGAAACCGTTCTGTAAAGAGAAGTGCTTAGTGGTGACCAGCCAGGATGCTGGAGCGAGGCTACCTGGGTTTGAGTCCTGGCTTTACTACTTCTAGAGTATGACCTTGGGCAAGTTTCTTAAACTCTCATGCCTTGGTGATTTGGACCTGTAAATGGGTACTATAATAGTCCTTGCCTCATTAGATTAATCTGAGGATTAAATAAGCTAATACTTAGAACAGTGCCTGGCACATAGTGAGAACTCAATAAAAATGAACTCTTATTGTCATTCCAGAATGCAGGTGCCTTCACCAGCGCAGAGTCATGGCGGCATTGCCAGTCCTGCAGAGAGAATGAAGCTACCAAAGAGAACACAGACACAGGATGCTCAAGTTAAACAAAGCCACAGCATCATGCAGTCCTTTTCATTAAAAAGTTAAATAGCCGTCTAGAAAGTTGTGAAGCAAATTGGAGAGAGGCCAAGACTTCAGTAGAAATCACTGAAAGGGATTTTGTACTTAAAGACTTTTCTTTGAGCGAATGCCTAAGTAAAAGTTAGCAACTGTCTGTGATGAGCACTGAAAGCCCTGAAATAAGTAGTGGGACTCCTAGCAGGACAAGAACAGCAGAAGAAGGTCCAGAAAGAACATAGACTATCGTCTGAGCCACAGTGGATAGGCTTATTATCAGTTCTTTAGTACGAAAGAACAGGATAGACCCACTCTAAAATCTTCAGGATTAAACTCATTACAGTATGAATTTAGTCATTCTTTTTAAAAGAGCATCCATTTTGTCTTTATAAAGTCATAGGTGAACCAGGCTTTGTGCTAGACATTGGAGACACGTGGTGAACAAGACAGACCCTGCCCGCATGGAGTTTATGATCCTAGGAGAGACCTGACGTTAACCGAGTAATCACACAAATGTCATTGCAAGCTTTGTTAAGTGCTCAGAAGAAATATGAAATGGTCAGTGAAGATAATATAAGGGACTTTGAGACTTGGGAGTCCAGCAGCTTTCTGAGAGAGCAACAGCAACGCCACACCCTGAGGATAAGGGGACGTTGCCTGGGCAAGAACTGCAGCAGACGGTGCCAGGGAAGAGCACGCTTGAAGGCTCTGCGGTGGGAAATGAGGGGTGTGAGCCAGCGACTGGGAGAAGGCCTGTGCAGGGAGCATGTCAGTGGGATGGAGAGCCTGCCAGGCAGGACCATGTTAACATCTTCGCTTTCTTCCAAATACAGGGCAGGTCACTGAGGGGTTTAGGCACACGCAGTTGACATTGACATATTCAGATTTGTGTTTTCAACGGATCCCTCCAGTTGCAGTGTGGAAGCAAGTTTGAGGGACTAGAACGGAAAACAGAAGTCTATTTTGGGAGGCTCTCAACCTGGCTGTTAGAGTCAAAGTTATGGTGCCCACAACCAAATACAGAGACCCCTTTACTGAGCCGGATCCCAAAAGGCTCATACCTGTCTGGGTGCTCCGCATGCTAGAGTGACACCCAAACCATAGGAGTCCATGTGACCACAGTGAAGCTTTTATTTGGGTAAATTTAGTTGAATCAAAAAGGTGTCAAGAATAACATTAGCCATATAGAAGTTTGTGAAAATAATGGGTTTGACCTAGTGAACTAAGCTGGGAATGTGAGACTGAAATAATTAGCTGATGTGCTGGGGTTTGAAGAGGCTGCCTGATTTCAGGACAACTGAGAGACAGAGGAATTAAACAGATGAAGATCAAATTACTATACCAGTTTTATTAAAAGCAAAGTTGAAGAATTGGCTTAGGGCTGTGGGCAAGCCATGTTGCACATATTCCACTTCTGAATTCAACCTGCCGTGATCGTAGTGGGCCCTGTGACTGGGGCAGGTGGTACAAGATGGGGCCTGTTTGGGGGACTTTTGCCTCTGGGGGCTCCTTCCTCCATAAACAAATATTAGAAATTATATTTTACGGCTGAATTGGTACAAAAGTACAATCCAGGGTGGTTTATATTCATTTTTCTTCTGATTTTAAAAGAAAAGAAAACATTTCGTGGCCCTTTGAACTGGGGTACGTCAGCCCAGCAGAGGGCAGAATCCTAGAGTCGCAGGCAGGTAGGTCCTGAGATGGAGGAGAGGGGATTTGAGCTGAAAGTGCCAGTAATGGACAGTGCTACTCTCACAGGGTCCGCCCACAGAGCATGACTGGTTGTCTCCAGCAAAGTACACTAGGATCCAAATAAATGTTCTGGTCCTGGCTGACCAAATTTGTGTACCAGCAGATTCCAATCCCCATGGATCCATGTACCAAGCGGCATTAAGAAATACAGTCTGGTAGCCAAAAATAATGTTAGTGTGTTTTCCAGTCTTTGTGTCTCCTGAAGAATGTTCATTGAAATCTGTAACTCATCACACCTCCAGAAAGCCTGTTTCCTCCTAATTCGGTCAAGCCCTGCAACTAACTGCCCTTACTGCAAACCCACCTGTCTAACCCTAGTCTGGCCTGTCTGTCTTCCCCAACTCTTTCTTCCTTTTGTTTCCTCCCCACCATTAACCAGCTTGTTCTCCAGGAAGGGAAGCACAGAGACCTGTGGGGAGGGGGAAATGCCCCTCCCTGTGAGGGGTAGAGAGGAGGAAGGAGGAAGGGGTGGGAAGGACTCACCTACTGCGTCAGTCTTTCCCCTGTCACACCGCAGAAGCCAGAAGCCTTAAAAAATAGCCCGTTTTGTTACAATGACAACAGACATGTCTAATAGAAATAGAAATGCCCTATAGCAGGGCCCAGCTAGAGATGCAGGTGAGCCAGCGGGCACAGGAGGTGCCGGGTAGGGAGCGGGGAGTGGCAGAGAGGCCACACCCCCGCTTTTGACCGGAAGAAGAGAAGGGCAGTGTTATCCAGCCCTCCATGTGCCCGTTTGTCTTAGCTCCTGGGGTAGAGAGCAACTGCATGGCAGAAGAATGCTATGGAATTCTTGGCCAGCCACTTGGTGGGCAGAACCGAGGGCTCCATTGCATAGATGAACCAGAATTCAAAAACAACAACATCAAGTACAGATTGTAAATTATAGGCAAAAGCTATGGAAATGTTTGAGGAAAGCAGTACCCTTTAAACAATTCTGTCCTAAGGGGCCTTATTTCTGTCTGGGTGTTTGATTTGTTACACATGGACAAGTGGCATGTGTGTGTTTCAATAGCTGGTGCTTTTAGACTCCAGAGGGTGGTTCCATGAAATCTCCAGGCCTGTGATGCAGCCCAGCTCCCAACATGACCTGCATTTCCAGGGAGGATGAGAAGTCCATAGTTTTACATCTTTGAGCAAACAAGATCCATGCCTACTGATAAGGCAAGACCTCAAGAAATATCTAACTCCAAGGGATAACTGCCCATTTTCACATGATAGGAGAAACCATATCTCTGTATTATTACAAGCTCAAACAAGCCCTGGAAGGAACTCTGTGCTATTAAATCTTAAGGAACAGTTGGTGTTCTATATATACACATTTCTACTCACCAGGGAGACACTGCAGCTCCATCTGCTTGAAAAAGATGTCGAAATAACCTGGACCTGGAATTGCCAACACATCTCAGGAGGGTGGTACTGGGTCTTTCAACCAAGCAGTTTCCATCAGTGGTAAAACTAAGCCAACCCAGCGAGGGGCTAGAAGGCACCCAGAGTCAAGCCATACAATTTTTAAAAACGTGATGGATAAAAGCTAGGGGATAAATTACCATGACATTTAAAAGCTGCAATAGTTTCTATTTCACAGGCAGTGAAAACTTTATTACTCTGTTAGGGTAGACTATTCCAGCATTCCAAGGAAACTGAGAATTATTCTCTGTCTCACAGGTGGTTGAGGAAACAAGGATGAGAAATTACAAATAGGAATCTCATAGGGCACAGACTCACTTGTACAAAACATGTAACTATCTTTGGGTGCCTCAGAACCTCATTTGTAAAATGGAGATTTGATTCCTACCTCAAAGATTATCAAAATGGGGGGCCTTCAATATGGTGAAGGAGTAAGATGTGGAGATCATCTTCCTCCCCACAAGTATATCAGAACTAAATCTACATGTGGAACAGCTCCTACAGAACACCTACTGAACGCTGGCAGAAGATCTCAGACTTCCCAAAGGGCAAGAAAATCCCCATGTACCTGGGTAGGGTAAAAGAAAAACGGAAGAACAGAGACAAAAGAATAGGGATGGGACCTGCACCAGTGGGAGGGAGGTGTGAAGGAGGAAAGGTTGCCACACACTAGGAAGCCCCTTCACTGGCGGAGACAGGGGGTGAGCCGGGGGGGGAAGCTTCAGGGCCATGGAGGAGAGCGCCATAACAGGGGAGCGGAGGGCAAAGCGGAGAGATTCCCGCACAGAGGGTCGGTGCTGACTGGCACTCACCAGTCCGAGAGGCTTGTGCAGACAAGTTCCCCCGCCAGGGCGGGCTGGGCTGGGAGCTGAGGCTTGGGCTTCGGTCGGAGCGCAGGGAGAGGACTGGGGTTGGCTGCGTGAACACAGCCTGAAGGGGGCTAGTGCGCCACAGCTAGCTGGGAGGGAGTCTGGGAAAAAGTCTGGACCTGCCTAAGAGGCAAGAGACCATTGTTTTGGGGTGTGTGAGGAGAGGGGATTCCTTCCCCGTCTGCACACAGAAGGCAGAACACCACCTAAATGAGCTCCAGAGACCAGCAGGAGCCGCAGCTATGAGCTCGGACACCAGAGATGGGTATGAAACTCTAACACTGCTGCTGCAGCCACCAAGAATCCTGTGTGCAAGCACAGGTCAGTACACACACACACACACACACACACCAGGAGCCTGTGCAGCCCGCCACTGCCAGGGTCCTGTGATCCAGGGACAACTTCCCCAGGAGAACACACGGCGTGCCTCAGGCTGCTGCAATGTCACGATGGCCTCTGCCGCCGCAGGCTGCCCCACATTCCAGTTATGACTACCGTACCCCTCCCTCCCCCAGGCATGAGTGAGCAAGAGCCCTCTAATCAGCCACTCCTTTACCACCCTCCTGTCTGGGTGGGGAACAGATGCCTGAGGGTGACCTACACGCAGAGGTAGGGCCAAAACCAAAGCTGAACCCCAGGGACTGTGCAAACAAAGAAGAGAAAGGGAAATTTCTCCCTGCAGCCTCAGGAGCAGCAGATTAAATCTCCACAATCAACTTGATGTACCCTGCATCTGTGGAACACCTGAATAGACAACGAATCATCCCAAAATTGAGGCAGTGGACTTTGGGAGCAACTGTAGACTTGGGGTTTGCTGTCTGCGACTGATTTGTTTCTGATTTTTATGTTTATCTTAGTATAGTTTTTAGCACTTGTTATCATTGGTGGATTTGTGTATTGGTTTGGTTGCTCTCTTTTTGTTATTATTATTACTTTAAAATTTTTTTTATTTAAATTAAAAAAATTTTTCATTTTAGTAATTAAAATCTCTATTTATTACTATTTTTTCTTTTTTTCTCCCTTTTCTTCTGAGCCATGTGGCTGACAGGGCCTTGGTGCTCCAGCCTGGTGTCAGGCCTGAGGTCTGAGATGGGAGAGCCGAGTTCAGGACACTGGACCACCAGAGGCCTCCCGGCCCCACGTAATATCAATCGATGAGAGATCTCCCAGAGATCTCCATCTCAACGCTAAGACCCAGCTCCACCCAACAGCCAGCAAGCTCCAGTGCTGGATGCCCCATGCCAAACAACTAGCAAGACAGGAACACAACCCCACCCATTAGCAGAAAGGCTGCCTAAAATCATACTAAGTTCACAGACACCCCAAAACACACCACTGGACACAGCCCTGCCCACCAGGAAGACAAGGTCCAGCCCCACACACCAGAACACAGGCACCTGTTCCCTCCACCAGGAAGCCTAAACAAGCCACTGAACCAACCTTACCCACGGAGGGCAGACACCAAAAACAACGGGAGCTACGAACTGCAGCCTGTGAAAAGGAGACCCCAAACACAGTAAGTTAAGCAAAATAAGAAGACAGAGAAATAAGCAGCAGATGAAGGAGCAAGGTAAAATCCCACCAGACCAAACAAATGAAGAGGAAATAGGTAGTCTACCTGAAAAAGAATTCAGAGTAATGATAGTAAAGATGATGCAAAATCTTGGAAATAGAATGGAGAAAATACAAGAAACTTTTAAAAAAGACCTAGAAGAGCTAAAGAGCAAACAAAGATGAACACCACAAAAAAATGCAACTTAAAATTCTCTAGAAGGAATCAATAATAGAATAACTGAGGCAGAAGAACAGATAAGTGACCTGGAAGATAAAAGAGTCGAAATAACTACCACAGAGCAGAATAAAGAAAAAATAATGAAAAGAATTGAGGACAGTCTCAGAGACCTCTGGAACAACATTAAACGCACCAACATTGGAATTATAGGGGTCCCAGGAGTAGAATAGAAAAAGAAAGGGTCTGAGAAAATATTTGAAGAGATTATAGTTGAAAACTTCCCTAACATGGAAAAGGAAATAGTCAATCAAGTCCAGGAAGCACAGAGAGTCCCTTACAGGGTAAATCCAAGGAGAAACATGCCAGGACACATATTAATCAAACTATCAAAAATTAAATACAAAGAAAAAATATTAAAAGTAGCAAGGGAAAAGCAACAAATAACATACAAGGGAATCCCCATAAGGTTAACAGCTGATCTTTCAGCAGAAACTCTGCAAGCCAGAGGGAGTGGCAGGACATATTTAAAGTGATGAAAGGGAAAAACCTACAACCAAGATTACTCTACCCAACAAGGATCTCATTCAAATTCGACGGAGAAATTAAAACCTTTACAGACAAGCAAAAGCTAAGAGAATTCAGCACCACCAAACCAGCTTTACAACAAATGCTAAAGGAACTTCTCTAGGCAGGAAACACAAGAGAAGGAAAAGACCTACAAAAACAAACCCAAAACAATTAAGAAAATGGTAGTAGGAACATACATATCGATAATTACCTTAAATGTAAATGTATTAAATGCTCCAACCAAAAGACATAGACTGGCTGAATGGATACAAAAACAAGATCTGTATATATGTTGTCTACAAGAGGCCCACTTCAGACCTAGGGACATGTACAGACTGAAAGTGAGGGGATGGAAAAGATACTCCATGCAAATGGAATCAAAAGAAAGCTGGAGTAGCAATACTCATATCAGACAAAATAGACATTTTTGTTGTTGGTGGTGGTATATGGACTTTAACACTGTATTTTGAAGTCCTGTTATTAAATAAATCACTGTTAGGATTTTTAAGTATTTCTGATAAATTGTCACATTTATCATTATTTTTGGTAATACTTCTTTTTTTGCTCTGAATTGTATACTTCTTTCTTGAAATGTTGTTAGATGTTTCTGTAGTCACACTCTCTCTCTACTTATTGTTTGAATGGTTTATAATTTGTGTCTTTTTATTTTCAATCCTGAAAAAATAGACTTTAAAATAAAGACTATTACAAGAGACAAAGAAGGACACTGCATAATGATCAAGGGATCAATCCAAGAAGAAGATATAACAATTGTAAATATTTATGCACCCAACACAGGAGCATCTCAATACATAAGGCAAATACTAACAGCCATAAAAGGGGAAATTGACAGTAACACAATAATAGTAGGGGACTTTAACACTCCACTTTCACCAATGGACAGATCATCCAAAATGAAAATAAATAAGGAAACACAAGCTTTAAATGACACATTGGACCAATAGACTTAATTGATATTTATAGGCCATTCCATCCAAAAGCAGCAGAATATACTTTCTTCTCAAGTGCTCATGGAGCATTCTCCAGGATAGATCATATCTTGGGTCTCAAATCAAGCCTTAGTAAATTTAAGAAAATTGAAAATGCATCAAGTATCTTTTCCAACCACAACTATGAGACTAGATATCAATTACAGGAAAAAAACTATAAAAAATACAAACACATGGGAGGCTAAACAATACACTACTAAATAACCAAGCAATCACTGAAGAAATCAAAGAGAAAATCAAAAAATATCTAGAAACAAATGACAATGAAAACACGATGACCCAAAACCTATGGGGTGCAGCAAAAGCAGTTCTAACAAGGAAGTTTACAGCAATACAATCTTACCTCAAGAAACAAGAAAAATCTCAAATAAACAGCTTAACGTTACACCTAAAGCAATTAGAGAAAGAAGAACCAAAAAAAACACCCCAAAGTTAGCAGAAGGAAAGAAATCATAAAAATCAGATCAGAAATAAATGAAAAAGAAATGAAGAAAACAACAGCAAAAATCAATAAAACTAAAAGGTGGTTCTTTGAGAAGATAAACAAAATTGATAAACCATTAGTCAGACTCATCAAGAAAAAAAGGGAGAAGACTCAAATCAACAGAATTAGAAATGAAAAAGGAGAAGTAACAACTGATACTGTAGAAATACAAAGGATCATGAGAGATTACTACAAGCAACTCTATGCCAATAAAATGGACAACCTGGAAGAAATGGACAAATTCTTAGAAAAACACAACCTTCCGAGACTGAACCACGAAGAAATAGAAAATATGAACAGACCAATCACAAGCACTGAAATTGAAACTGGGATTAAAAATCTTCCAACAAACAAAAGCCTAGGACCAGATGGCTTCACAGGCGAATTCTATCAAACATTTAGAGAAGAGCTAACACCTATCCTCCTCAAACTCTTCCAAAATATAGCAGAGGGAGGAACACTCCTAAACTCATTCTACAAGGCCATCATCACCCAGATACCAAAACCGGACAAAGATGTCACAAAAAAAGAAAACTACAGGCCAATATCTCTGATGAACATAGATGCAAATATCCTCAACAAAATACTAGCAAACAGAATTCAACAGCACATTAAAAGGATCATACACCATGATAAAGTGGGGTTTATCCCAGGGATGCAAGGTTTCTTCAATATATGCAAATCAATGAATGTCATACACCACATTAACAACTTAAGGAATAAAAACCATATGATAATCTCAGTGGACTCAGAAACAGCTTTTTACAAATTTCAACACCTATTTATGATAAAAACTCTCCAGAAAATGGGCATAAAGGGAACCTACCTCAACATAATATAGGCCATATATGATGAACCTACAGCCAACATCATTCTCAATGGTGAAAAACTGAAACCATTTCCACTAAGATCAGGAACAAGACAAGGTTGCCCCCTCTCACCACCATTATTCAACATAGTTTTGGAAGTTTCAGCCACAGCAATCAGACAAGAAAAAGAAATAAAAGGAATCCAAATGGGAAAAGAAGAGGTAAAACTGTCACTGTTTGCAGATGACATGATACTATAAATAGAAAATCCTAAAGATGCCACCAGAGAACTACTAGAACTAATCAATGAATTTGGTAAGGTTGCAGGGTACAAAATTAATGCACGTGAGTGTGGGAGGGAAGGAGACGCAAGAGGGAAGAGATATGGGAACATATGTATATGTATAACTGATTCACTTTGTTATAAAGCAGAAACTAACACACCATTGTAAAACAATTATACTCCAATAAAGATGTTAAAAAAAATTAATGCACAGATACAGAGTGAAGTAAGTCAGAAAGAGAAAAACAAATACCGTATGCTAACACATATATATGGAATCTAAAAAAAAAAAAAAGAACCTAGGTTCTGATGAACATAGGGACAGGACAGGAATAAAGATGCAGATGAAGAGAGTGGAGTTGATGACAGGAGGAGGGGGAAGGGTAAGCTGGGACGAAGTGAGAGAGCAGCTTTGACATATAGACACTACCATATGTAACATAGATAGCTAGTGGGAAGCAGATGCATAGCACAGGGAGATCAGCTCAGTGCTTTATGACTAGAGGGGTGGGATAGGGAGGGTGGGAGGGAGATGCAAGAAGGAGGGGATATGGGGTTATATGTATACATATAGCTGATTCACTTCATTATACAGCAGAAACTAACACAACATTGTAAAGTAATTATACTCCAATAAAGATGTTAAAAAATAAAAAGATTATCACAAATATTAAATGAGCTAATACAGGGAAGCTTTTCACTCAGCATGTACTTGAGTACTGAATAAAGGTTAGCTATTACACAACTGTAATATATTTTATATATTCATTTACTATATGTATATATAGTAATTATATATATATATGTAAATATATATGTTTAAATTCTTTCTCAAGCTCTATTCCACCTGGCAGCAGAAACTGAGTCCTACTCAATGGAAACCCAGCAGTACAAAGATCCTGTAGTAGATTTGGGACAGTGACATTAGGAGAAGACACTCACCTTTGGTATCCCTGTCTCTGTGCCTGGCATTTCTGCATTTCTTTTTGCATTCCTGATATAAGAACCGCACTCTGAAGGCTGGGAGTGTGGCAGGCCCTCACCAATACCTGAAGAGTGGGAAAAGGAGTGGCAAGTGGGAAGCACATCAGCTAATATTTCCTGCCACAATAGAAATATGACTTTACAGTTCCCATGGAGTTTGTGCTTATATATCATCTGGGAGTCTGGATGACTCCTCTGACCTCCAGATTCCTATATCCAATTAACATGTGCACTTGAAAGTCAAATAAGCAACTCAAACTGAACAGACCCAGGAGAAGACTCTTGGCTCCCTTGCTCCCACCCGCAACGTTACGAACCCAGTCCTCCTATCTCAGCAAATGGCTCCACAGTTCACCCACCTGCTCAAGCCAGAAACCTAAGACTGATCCTTGAGTCCTCTCTTTCCTTTACCTCCACCTGTATGTCATCTATCAACTGATCCAGTTGGTTCTACCTCCAAAATTCATACCAAGTCTGTCCCCTTCTCTCCATCTCTGATGCCACCACCTTACACCCTAGTCTAATTCCCCATCAACCCCATCAATAGCTTCAGATCTGGTCTCCAGGCTACGCTCTTATCAGCAATAACTCATTCTCTGTACAGTGGAATGATCTAATATGAATCATGTTACATCCCAGCTCAAAACTCTCCGTGGCATCCCTTCCCACCTAGAAACCTGCGAACCCCTCTCCATGGCCCTGCCATCTCTGACCTTCTCTCATACCATCTTCCTCCTTCTCTCCACACACACCCACACTGGCTTTCTTTCTGCTTTTCAACATGACAAGCTCATTTCTTCCTTGGGGCCACTTGGGGCTCTTTTCCTGTGCCTTCTCTCAGCAGGCTGGCCTTTAGGACTCAGCTCAGATGCACCGCAGTGCTGAATACCCAAAACTAAACTAGTCTTTTAAGTCAGTTTGTATCACCTTCCCTTCTTTATCACATGGCTTACCATTTCCTGAAGTTAACTTATTTCTCTAGTTGTTTTTATCCCATCACATTCTAAATACATGGCATTTTGTTGTGGCCAAAAAGTTCATTTGGGTTTTTCTGTAAGATGGTATAGGAAAACCCGAACAAACTTTTTGGCCAACCCAATATGTAGTACTTTACGGTTCCCACAGAACTCACACACACACACCCCTAAGATCCAGGAGAACAGGGATCTTGTCAGGCATGCAAATATTTTTGAATAAATGAATCATCTTATTTGATACTCATATTCCTCTCACTCATTCTCATGCAATTCATATGCAAGGATAAAACTACTTGTAAATCTCTGAAACATAATACGCAATTTCAAACTTCCTTGACTTTACACGGTGGTTCCTTCTGCTGAAATGTCCTTTCTTTGTTCTTGTATTCATCCTTCAAACCCCTGTTTGGGTAAGGAGCACGCAGAGGCATGAGGATGGGAACTGCGGAGGCAGCAAGGCAGGGGAGGGTGGGGCTGTACTGCCCAGCTGGTGAGGTCAGAACTTGGGGCTCGAAGGAAGATCGGAGTCTCTGTAGTGAAATTCTGTCCCAAACCCGGAGCCCTCCCTCTCCTCAAGACAGGAAGCAAAGGGAGGCAGCTTTGAATATCCAACAACCCACTCACCGTCTCCATCTGCACCACGTGCATGTTTTTCAGGGTTCCCAAACTTTACGTATCCAAATAGAACTTGAGATGTAAAAGACAACTCCAGTCCCCTGCTCAGCCCAAAAGCTGTGGAGACTGTTTTTTTCTGTTTTTTTTTTTTTGCGGTACGCGGGCCTCTCACTGTTGTGGCCTCTCCCGTTGCGGAGCACAGGCTCCGGACGCGCAGGCTCAGTGGCCATGGCTCACGGGCCCAGCCGCTCCGCGGCATGTGGGATCTTCCCGGACCGGGGCACGAACCTGTGTCCCCTGCATCGGCAGGCGGACTCTCAACCACTGCGCCACCAGGGAAGCCCTGTGGAGACATTTTTGATTCCACCCCTCAAACACACACACACACACGCACACACACACACACACATCCCTCACATCCAATCTGTCAGCAAATCTGGCCCCTTCTTACCACTCCCCCAACTGTCACCCTAGTCCAAGTCTCATCATCCCTTGACTAGGCCAATGTCATAACTTCTAATTCTCTCTCTTCTCCCACCCTTGCCCCTACCCTTTATTCTCTGCAAACAGCCGAGCCATCTTTTTAAAACTTAGACCCTGTCACCCCCTCCTAAAAGCCCTCCAATGGCTTCCCATCATATTTAGACAGCTCAGCAAAACCTTTACCATGCCTACCAGGCCTCCCTACATGCTCTGGCTCAGACTCTGGTCACTGGCAACTCCTCCAGCCTCATTTCCTACCATGTTTCCATCTGGAGCACAGGAAGGAGGTCAAAGACACAGACTTTGGGGCAACTCTGTCACCATGGTCTATGTGACATTGGACAAGTTGCCTAATGTCTCTGTGCCTCAGTTTCTGCATCTTGAAAGTGAAGATGACAATACCATTTTACCAAGCTGCTGTAGGATTAAGGGAGTCCTGAGAACGGTCTCCAGGCCATAGCAAGCTTATGTACATGTTTCTGGTTTTAAGTAGTTCGAGGTCTTAACCCTTAAATTTGAAGAAACAAATGAATATAAAAAAAAAGATTAAGGGGCTTCCCTGGTGGTGCAGTGGTTAAGAATCCGCCTATCAATGCAGGGGACACGGGTTCCAGCCCTGGTCCGGGAAGATCCCACATGCTGCAGAGCAACGAAGTCCATGCGCCACAACTACTGAGCCTGCGCTCTAGAGCCCGCGAGCCACAACTACTGAGCCTGTGTCCTCTTTTCTCTGGGTTCAGTGTTGCTGCCCTTCCTGATGAGTTTCTCTCCAATTCTCCTCTCTAATCTTGCCTGACTGTACCCAGCAGAGGAGCTGCCTGAGCCAGGGACAGCAGATAGCTTTCATCTCATGTGCCAGGTTTGATCTATTGAGAGGAGCAGCCTGGAGCACCACAGAACAGACAGAGCAGAGATTTATGTCCTCTTCTGCTCTTCCTTCACATTGGCACCTCCGTTTCACTGGGGGAGGGGAGGTGGCAGAGACAGAAGTGGCTCCCCTATAACATACTCCCTTATGACTCCCTTAGGGAATCTTCTCAGGCTAAACATTTTTATGACTTTATGTGGCTGTGAGTTATCTTGAGTCAATTTTGGAATCTACCTGTTTCCCCATCTTGGTCCTTTCCAGGTAACTCTAAGGAAAAATAATACAGAATTTACAATTGTCACATATATTAGAAAGTTCTGAAATAATGCTCCATTATTTCTCCAAAATTCTAGTTCCAAGTGTTAGAAATGGTTTCCTTTGTTGTTTTTGGTCCTTGTGAAGCCACCACCTGTCAAAAACATGCCCCCCGGGCTTCCCTGGTGGCGCAGTGGTTGAGAGTCCGCCTCCGATGCAGGGGACACGGGTTCGTGCCCCGGTCTGGGAAGATCCCACATGCCGCAGAGCGGCTGGGCCCGTGAGCCATGGCCGCTGAGTCTGCATGTCCGGAGCCTCTGCTCCGCAGCGGGAGCACAACGGTGAGAGGCCCACGTACAGAAAAAAAAAATGCCCCCCAAAACAACGGATAGAATCACCATAACATGTTGGTATTATCTTCCTAAAATCCCTTCTCTTATTTCAACAGTATAGGTCATAGAGAAGAATGGTGATCCTGAAGTAAATCTACTATTCTACTTGAGGAAAGTCTGTATCCTCACATCTTACTGCAATCGATCTGGATTGGGTGGTGAAAAAAGACCATGCTAAGACTTCTGAAGACAGTCACTCTGTATTTGCTCCAGGTAAATAAGCTTGTGTTCAATTTGTACAGTCCAGTGAACCACGAGGGGGCTAACTTTGGAAATAACTTTATGACTTTTGAGCCCCATGGTCACCTTGATGATGGTTTTATATTCAGGAGTGTGAATGTAAAAATGTCCAGCCAGGGAATTCCCCAGCGGGTCCAGCAGTTAAGACTCTGAGCTTCCATTGCAGGGGGCACGGGTTCAATCCCTGCTAGGGGAATTAAGATCCTGCATGCCGCGTGGCAGGTCCCCACCAAAAACAAGATTAAAAATGTCCAGCCACTTGCTCAAGGGTGCATGTTACTGACAATAGCTTCCCACAAGGGCATTTCATTGGCTTGTCACCTTTTTATAATCCGTGTCAGAGAAAACAAGATTTTATAAATATATTTCAAAATCCCGATGTATAACTAATGCACTCCCAGCTGTTAACCTCTGATCTGGACCCTTTTTCACTTCTCACTCCTCCTGCACCTTCAATAAATAGTCAAAAAGAAATTCCTGGGTTTGGGTGCAACTATTAAAGGGTAGCACAAGGGAGTGATTGTGGCAGTGGTTACACAGATCTATGAGATAAAATTGCATAGAACTGAGTATACCCACATGATATGAGTGCATGCATAAGTGATCAAATCTGAAGAAGCTCTGGAGTCTGGTTATCAGCATGATGGCGATGTCAATTGGTTTTGCTATTGTACTGTAGTTTTTTGGGATGTCATCACTGGGGGAAGCTGGGGGATAGGCCCATAGGACCATGTACTATTTTTGCAACTTCTTGTGAGAGTATAATTGTTTCAAAATAATAAGTTAAGGGAGTTCCCTGGTGGCCTAGTGGTTAGGATTCCGGGCTTTCACTGCCGTGGCCTGGGTTCCATCCATGGTCGGGGAACTGAGATCCCACAAGCCACAAGGCGTGGCCAATGAATAAATAAATAACCAAATAATAAGTTAAAAGTAAGTATACTTATTGAGCACCTATACTAAGAGCCAGGCACTGTGTTAAGTACTGAGGAGTCAATGGTGTACAATACAATCCTGCCTCCAGAATCTTCACTTCCTTCTGCCTCTTTTTGCCTCCCAATGTGCACATCTAAAAACATGACTTCCTTTCTCCCTGTTCTTTCCTTGCCAGACTTATCTAATACATTGTGTGTATCTGATGCCTCATTTTCTCTCCAGCCTCCATCTTTCACTATTTAACATTTCAATCTGGTTTCCTACCCCATTATTTTACTACTGTAGCCAGTATCTTCCCCTAGTGTCCCTATTGCACTCACTATTCCAGGAATTGGCTTATAGTTGAAACAAAACAAAACAAAAACCAAACAGGCCAAATCCTCCCTCAATGGTTCCGCCATCTCCCATTTACCCAGCTTCAAAATCTCAGTGTTAGTCAGCACACCATATCACTTCCCTTTTATTACACTTCTAAATCTACTACACACTTTACCATGCTTTCTCTAGACATCCTAAAATGAAGAAATCCTATATCAGGAACAAGCTGAAAATTCATGGACTCCCAGGTAAGCATAGCCAGAAGCAGCCCCAGCCTCCCATCTTCCCACCCCTTCCCCCAGTGTCCCTCTCTGTTCATTCCTTTCTGGTGCCTAGTATCATAAATAAGTTGTGCTGAGGAATTAAGACTCACCTAAGACTTCCAGATCTCAACCTCTGATTACAGAGTCAGCAGTTCTGAGATGGAATTAAGGGCTTTATTTTTAAGTTGCTCCTCAAGTGGGTGATTCTCATGAATATTTATGAATAAGCACAGATTTCCTACCAGAATCAGCACCCCACATGCACACACCAGCACTGACCTTCTTCACTTCCCACAGGACTCTCATGGTCCCTCCCAGAGCCCTCTACCTAAGTTTATTCATAACTTTATCTTTTTTTCCTTAAGGCAGGTGTCCAATATTACAAAAACTTCAGGCTGCCACAAAACTCCAATTTACTGCTGGCTTGAAGCCTGGCTTAGGTGTCGTTTCCAGAACAAGACACAGTCACACAAAGAGGAAACTTTGTCTGGAGCCATCTCCACCTCCCTTCAACCATTCCACTCTTTCCTTGCCCAAGTTCACAGCCTCCCACTGAGCTACCCACCCAGACCAGCCTCCCTGCCCAGACCCGTTGGGGTGCAATCCTGCATCACCTCTCCTTCCACATGACACCTCCTAGCCTGCTGTTAAGCGATCCAATCTATAAAACAAGATAATGCACCACAAAGAGTGGATGGCCCACAGCTGCTTGGGTCAAGGAGGGTGTGTCATAGAGAGTTGCTTAATCCCGGTGAGATCCTAGCTCTAGGATAAAACTGGAGAAATGGGATGTGTCAGAGGCTCCCTAAACATTTGTCCTTATTTTCCCCTTGCATATACCATCACTGAAGCCCTAACACTTCTTGCAGTTCTTGAAACAACTATTCAGTTGACGAATTTTACCAAGCACCAGGTGTTAAATGACAGTAAGCTAGAAGACAGCCTCTGCCCTCGGTCTAGTGAGGGAAACAGCCAGTGAAGAAGTAGACAGCGGGTGTGATGAGTGCCATGTTGTCGGGACACGGGCAGGGCACTCACAGCAGGCTTGGGGACGGAAGAAGGAGAGGAGGGTTATATAGGAGTTGCTAGGCAAAGGGAAGTCTTGGGGGCAAGGGTATCCTTGTCAGTGTTATGTGCGAGCTGGAGCGGATACAGAGGCGAGAGAATATATTGCTTTTGAGAAACTGAAAGCAATTTATTCTGATGGATGTAAGGAGTTGTGTGTGGGGATGGGAGGGTGTAGCAAGAGATGAAGGAGGAGTGAGATCGTTGAGGCAAAGAATCAAGTTTGACCCTGACGTCACATTCTCTGCCTGGCACATGGGACACAATCACTCACTGATGGATGACCAGAAGCCAGTGGAAATTCCATGGTCAACTGCCCATGCTGGCCATGAGCATTTAGTCTCAGGGTAACTTCTGGATATGCTGTAGGGCTGTGTATCTTGGGGGCACTGAGAAAGCTCTTTTCTTTTCTTTTTTTAAAATTAATTAATTTATCTTTGCTGTGTTGGGTCTTCGTTTCTGTGCGTGGGCTTTCCCTAGTTGTGGCAAGCGGGGGCCACCCTTCATCACGGTGCGTGGGCCTCTCACTATTGCGGCCTCTCTTGTTGCGGAGCACAGGCTCCAGACGCACAGGCTCAGTAGTTGTGGCTCATGGGCCTTGTTGCTCCGCGGCATGTGGGATCCTCCCAGACCAGGGCTCGAACCCATGTCCCCTGCATTAGCAGGCAGATTCTCAACCACTGCGCTACCAGGGAAGCCCCAGAAAGCTCTTTTCTTAAAGGACCAAAAAATAAACTTCTGATATATTATTGTTTGTATTTGACTTATGTAGGGGTGCCAGCTTTAGCATATAAAAATACAGTATGCCCAGGTGAATTTGAATGCATGGGACATACACTAAAATATAGTTCGTTTTTTATCTGAAATTCAGATTTAACTGGGTGTCCTATATTTTATCTGGCAACCCTACCTAATGATGAGCTTTAGGATGAGTCAACAGAATATGGAAGAAACTGCTTGAGTCAGACACTGCTGGTGGGAGTGGCATCAAATGAGTTGTTTGACGACCAGAGGGCAAAGCAGCCAATTGAATCAACGTTTTACTTTTCACTCAAGGCAACGTTAACATGTGCAGCACAGAGCTGTTTTAAGGTCTGACAGAGTGAAAAGTGAAAATCTGCCTCCATCTTTGAGCCAGACGGCTCCTGGATTCCTTTGCTTGGAAATGTCAGGACACCAAAGGCAAAAAGAAAGGGTTTCTCTGCCTTTTCTGTTCTGGTCAACGGTGCACTCTCACTAGGTATCACCCACATGACCCTGCCTGAAGGCCGAAAGCTTGACTTTCCTGAGCTGGCTTAGACTGAGGACCAAAGAACAGAGGAAGTGGGTGTGCAGCCCCTCTGAACCTCTGCAAAGAATCTCAGCACTTTACTCCAAGGTGTCCTGATCCAGTATTACTTCTTCATGGGCAGCAACTTCCAAGATGAAATCAGTCTGAAACTCCACCCAAGCCGAGTATAATCTGCACCCATGAAGTCCTTTTTAAACCTCACCCAGAAAAGGTCCCAAGCAAACTGCAGTAGATTCTAATAGAACCTATAGCAGGAGATTTACATATATTGTTTGTTGTTTCTTTGTGAAAATATGCCAGCGTCTTACAGGGAAGGGGAACACAGAGGCTGTTGACATTACTGGTTCAGGAGCCAAGATTATTCAATTAATATTCTCTAATCCCATAAGAAAGCAAAAGCATTACATTGCCGAACCAGGGAAAGTTTAACTTCCCGATGCGGGTTTCTGAATTTTACACGTGCACCATCTCCCAGCACTTCCACAGCAATAATATAACACGAGTCCAGAATCCATCGTCCACAACCCTGAATTCAACAGGCTTTTTCATACTCATTGGGATGCAGACTCTGATCTAACTGGCATGAGGCTTTCTGTAGTCTTCATGTGTCCCACTCAGTGTGAATATACATATGGCTCACTGCAGAAACAGTGTTTGATTGCAAACACTAGCCCCACCTGGAGGGCGATTGTACTATGTTTCTAAAATCCAGAAAATGTTGCATTCAGAAATGCATCGGGGGTTTTCAGATAAAGCAGTGTAGTGTGGGTCTGTAGGGATTTCTTCTCCCCTTTCATCAGTTAGCTCATTTATATGCAAAAAAGTAGAACAACTCTCTAAGCAGGAAATCTTGGTGGGAGACTCCAGAAAACTACTTACTTGTTATCAGTATCCGAAGAAGAAACCAGTGGAAAGCAGAGCGGCCTGGGCCCCTCTTTTCTTTGACTCCCTTCCTTCCGGTCCACCTCACAGGCATGAAGTATGGTTGCAGGGGAGGAGGCTGCGGTGCCTGCACCGTCATGGTGTCAAGATACAACCCCGAGACCAAGAAGATCCAGTATCCTTTGTGTTGGCCCCAGCACTTCTGGAAAGAGTGCAGGGCCTCCACTTCCTGTCCATATGTCCCCTCTCCTCTCTCCAGGTGTCAATCGCGCTCACACGGCCTCCAGGCCTGCTCTCCTGCAACGTCCCAAGCTCCAGATCTTTCCCATGGACTTTCTTCCCATCAGAGTATATCTGTCCTGTGTGCCATTCTCTCAGGGCCATGCTCTCTATTGCTGTACAGCTACTTCCTTTGCTTTTGAGCAGGAGATCTCAGAGTGGGAGCCAGGCAACGATGCCTTTAACACAAAGAGGTGATACATTGTCCTGGCAGAAGAGTTAGGTCAACATACACTAGAAGAGTTTTTCCCCTGGAAGGGCTGAGTGAGACCTCAAATCATGCTACATGATTGAGCATTCTAGGTCACCTTAACCTAAAATGTAAATTTGCTCACTAATTGAATGTGGTGGGGGGTTGTCTAGCATGATTCCCAAGTTTTTCTGTTAGGTCCCTGGGTGATGCTGTTCACAGATTAGGAAGAGGAGAAGCAGAGGAGGGAAAAGGAGTGAGTTTAGCTTTGGACGCATTGCATTGCAGTAATTATGGGACACCTGAGAGGGACTGTCCACAGGTATCTATGTCGACAGGTCTGTTATTCAGAGGACAGGTCTCACCCGGAGCTATAGTTTATTCGACCTTAGCAACATAAATACTAAAAATGATAATAAAAATAGCTAACATTTATTGAACGTGAGGCACTGTTCAAAGTAGTTTACATATGTTATCATATTCAGTACCCAAAACAACACTGAGATAGGCTTGAGTATCACTCATACTGAAAAAAGCAGAAACGGAGGTAAGAGGGTTAAATAACTTGTCAATGTCATGAGGGCCAGTTAGTGGTGAAGGCAAGTTTTCAGCCCTGGTTGTCTGGAATGTAGCAGGAACCAGAGAAGAGCTTCTAAGTGCAGGACACTGTAGAACAACAGACAGGGAAATGGGCAAAGAAAGACACCCTCACAAAGGAGACCAAGAGGAGTAACTAGACGAGAAAGTTCCAAGATGGTAGAAGTGCAATAGTATGAAACGCCAGGGAGTGGCCCAGAGCCATTAGATTGCTCCCAGAGCATTGTCAGCAGGGACGTGGGGCTAGAAGGTGAGGTACAAATGGTGAGGTACAGACAGGAGTGACTGGAGGGCCAGGAAGTCTTGGACAGCTTTTGAAGAAACTTGACTAAGAAGGGGAGAAAGATGGGCTATTAGGTGAAGAGAGACAATGATTTGGGGATATTTTTTAGCACAACAAACACTTGAACTTTACTTTTAAATTCAAGGGAATTTAGGGAAATGAGACCCTAGAAAGGAAGAGCTTAGGAAGGCAATTGATAATGGAGCGAGTCCATGGGGAGACAAGAATAGATGGGAAGCAAGATTTTTTTTTTTTTTTTTGCGGTACGCGGGCATCTCACTGTGTGGCTTCTCCCGTTGCCGGAGCACAGGCTCCGGACGCGCAGGCTCAGCTGCCATAGCTCACGGGCCCAGCCGCTCCGCAGCATGTGGGATCCTCCCGGACCGGGGCACGAACCCACGTCCCCTGCATTGGTAGGCGGACTCTCAACCACTGCGCCACCAGGGGAGCCCTATTATTATTTTTTAAGATTTTTATTTTTTGGCTGCGATGGGTCTTTGTTGCTATACGCGGGCTTTCTCTAGCTGTGGTGAGGAGGGGCTACTCTTCATTGCAGTGCGTGGGCTTCTCATTGCAGTGGCTTCTCTTGTTGCGGCACACAGGCTCAGTAGTTGTGGCACACGGGCTTAGTTGCTCCACACCATGTGGGATCTTCCGGGACCAAGGCTCGAACCCGTGTCCCCTGCATTGTTAGGCAGATTCTTATCCACTGCACCACCAGGGAAGTCCTTCCACTTCCATTTTTAAGTGTGTATTTACATAATAACCAAAACTATTAGTTTTTCAATATTTATATTATATCCAATCACTAAATCGAGTTTTCTTCTCTTCCAATGTTTATATCAACTTATACAAGTTATCTCATTTTTCTGTTATTTTACTACATCTGTTATAACCTCCAAGGCAGTGTTATCCAATTATGGTAAGAAAGGGCATCCCTAGCTAATCCTTGATTTTAATTGAATTTTTTTATTTTTGCCTATAAGGATAATATTAATTATTGTTTTTTGTAAATACACTTATTCACTAGTTTCTTCCTGTTCTCTTTGAGTTAGAGTATTTTTTAGGAATGTCTGCTGAATTTTATCAAGTAACTTAATAGCATTTATCAATTTGATTAATTTTGATCCTTTATTTTCTTGATGTAACAAACTAAGTTAAATTTTAAAATGTGATTAAATTTCTGATATTGAACTGCATGTGTGTCCCAGAAACAAGCCTTACTTCGTGTATTATCCCTTAGTGCATTGCTGGATCCTATTTACTAATATTTTATTTAGAATTTTTGTGTCTACATTCATAAGCAGAACTATTCTACAATTTTTTGTACTGTCTGAGTTGGGTTTCGTTGTTAACATTTTGCTAGGTTTATAAGATGAATTGGGGATAATTTCTATTGTATACGACCTGGGAGAGTTTAAATAACATTGGCATTATCTTAATAATTATGTAAAATTCATCTGTAAATACATTTGTTCCTGGTGCTTTGTTCAGTGACAGAGCTTTAATCTTTGCCATTCTCTTCCATAATAAGTTGTCTTGTTGTTTACATTTGCCTGTTATGTCTTTCACCCATCTACGTTTCATCCTTTCTTTTTCACTTTAAACATGTTTCTTAGTATATGTATATATATTTTTTGGAGGGGGCGGAGGGTGGGTATTTTTCTAATCCAATCTGCTAGTCATTATTTTTAAGTAGTAATAGTTATTTCATTTCTATATCTTATAATTATCTAAAATGTTTAATTTTTCTATTTATTTATACATATATAACAAATAATATAATGTCACATTTATATAATTCAGGCTTCCTCTCCTCTTCACATTTCTCAATGGAGTTGTTTTCTGTTTGATCCTTTCAGGTGGTAAGGTGGTTATTACCCTGGCAGGAATACTTAGCTCCACCCACAGGGTATCTATTGCCCTTCTCTCCTCTCAGAAACCAAACCTGCAGCTGCTAGTCTCCCACCCTCTATCGTCCACGTGGCAGCGAGAAGTTTGACGCCAAGCTGAATTTTTTTCCTTCATAGAAAACTTGATCTTTCAACCTAGTACCTTGTAAGAAATTCTTTGTATCCTTGGAGTAGGAAAATGGTGTCAGGAGATGTCAGATGGGTGTCTTTCTCTTCAATCCAGCCTGGAACTTGAGGAGAATTTCCAATCTCTAGACTCAGATCTCTCTTCAGCTCACAGAGAGTGTCTTCCTTGGTGTTCCCTGGCTTGTAGACACATCTCCCCAGTCTTCCTCCATTGATTGAATTGTTTGTTAGTTGGTTGGTTGGTTTTTATCTTGAGAAAGTCTTGGGGGCAGGGGTTGTCTTAGTCCATTGGGTACTATAACAAAATACTACCAGGTGGCTTACAAACAACAAGCATTTATTTCTTATAGTTCTGGAGGCCAGAAGTCCAAGATCAAGGCACCAGAGAGTTGGTGTCCAGTGAGCACCTGCTGCCTGGTTCATAGACTGCTGTCTTCTAACTGTGCCCTCACTTGGTAGAAGGAGCAAGGGAGCTCTCTGGGGTCCCTTTTATAAGGGCACTATATGAGGGCTCTGCCCTCATGACCTCATCACCTCCAAAAGCCCCACACCTCCTAATACCATCATCTTGCGGGTTAGGATTCAACATATGAATTTGGGGGGACACAAACATTCAGACCATAGCATTCCACCCCTGCCCCACAGAATTCATGTCCTTCTTTCATGCAGGCAAACTGCTACACAGAAAATAAAACACGCTATGTGCTTTCAAAATACAATGGTGGGACAGGCATAGAATAGACATTTCCATTGCAAAAGGAAGAAATAGGAAAGAAGAAAAGGATGGCGGGTCCAAAGATTCCAAATCCTTAAGGCTCCAGAATAATCGCCTTTGGCTAGATGCTCTAGAATAACCCCCTTTGGCTAGATGCTCTAGAATAACCCACTTTGGCTAGATGCTCTAAAATAACCCCCTTTGGCTAGATGCTCTAAAATAACCCCCTTTGGCTAGATGCTCTAGAATAACCCCCTTTGGCTAGATGCTCTAGAATAACCCCCTTTGGCTAGATGCTCTAGAATAATCCCCTTTGGCTAGATGCTCTAGAATAACCCCCTTTGGCTAGATGCTCTAGAATAATCCTCTTTGGCTAGATGCTCTAGAATAATCCCCTTTGGCTAGATGCTCTAGAAGCTTCCAGGCCCACTGGGGCTATGACCTACCTTCAGGAGCCGCTGGGACTGCCTTCAGGGTCCCACCCCGTCAGCTCTGCTGGGCAGAAGTTGGGCCCGATGCCTCTGCTGGGCATTGCCCTGGAGGGGGCTGTCTACCATTGTCCCGCCCCAGGCTGTTCCCTGCTTGGTGGCCAGCACAGCTTCAGGTGGCTCCATCCCTCAACAACAGGCAGAGGTAGCCACGCCCCAGCTGGTACACTCAGCAGGCAGGTGGAGGCTGTGCAGCTTGGACCAGCCAAAGGCCCTCACCTAACCAGTTGGACAGGAAGTGGAGCCCGCAGTGCAGGCACAAGGCAGCAGCAGCCCCTCCTTTGAAATCATTCTGCCTCCCAGGCCCTTGCACACTGGGCCTCTGATGGAAGGGGCAGCCCTAATGAGGGCTGCACTTCAAGGATCTTTTTTTTTTTTTTTAATTCAAATTGACAGTTGTCACCTCCGACAGCTCCCTTTTGCTGAGTGTGCTCTATTTTGAATAACTGTCCCTCTAACTCTTGGGTCTGTATGAGTTGCCAAGGGCTGCGCTAACAAATTACCACATGCTGCCCGGTTTAAAACAACAGAAATGTATCCTCTGACTGTTCTGAAGGCTGGAAGTCTGAAATCAAAGTGTCAACAGGGCCATACTTCCTCTGAATGCTCAGGGAAGGAGTGTCCCTTGCCTCTCGCTAGCTTGCGGTGGTTGTCAGCAATGCTTGGTATTCCCCGTTTATAGACACATCACTGCAATCTCTGCCTCCATGTCTATCTTCCCTCCGTGTATGTCTGTCTGTCTCCAAATCTTCCTCTCCTTATAAGGGCCCTTATAGGGCCCACTCTAATCCCGTGTGACTTCACCTTAATTTGATTGCATCTATAAAGACCCAGTTTCCAAATAAGGTCACATTGGGAAATTCATGCAGCTCAATCTACCACAGGCCCCCTTGAATATATTTGTCAGCTTACTGGGCTCCAACCTAGTTACTGGAGTACCCTAAGAAGCACCAGGCTATAGAAGCCAAAGTGATCCTGATTCACCCGGTGGGCTGGCAGGGCAGAAGCAGGAAGCCTGCCAGCACCCTTCTAAGGAAACTGAGGAAGACTCACAGCCTTACAGCTCCCTTGACTCCCCTCATACTCGCCCAGACCATTGGGAAGGAAGGGCTTGGATGGCCCATGTGGCACACCTGCACCCCAAAGGACCAAACCCCTCCAGATTCACAGTTCTCAAAGTGCAGATTTCCAGGTTCTTCCCCCAGCCTGGAACCTCTCCCCACACACAGCCCAGGCCTCACTGGCACTCAGCTTCCCACAAGCCCAGCAGCCACCTGGCTCCACAGAGACTGGAAGATTGGAGCTGGGAGGGGCAGGGAAGGGACCTCACAGTCAAAGAGGTTAGGAATGGAGGGCCTGGAACATAGACATGTAATGACCAACCTAAGGTCATTTAATGACCAACCTAGGGTTCCTAAAAGCACCCTCTGTTGGTCTGCTTGCCAGTGTTCCATCTTCAGGTTTTGAGGAGCTTGCAACAGAAGGCAGCCCCCCAGGGACAGAAGTGGTGGCAAGTACTTTTCCATTTACATCAGCAGGCAAGACTGGTTACATTTTTTTTTTCCCCAGAAATAAGTTCGTTTGAATTGTTGGGGAGGGGTGTCATTTCCAATGTGAATTCTTTCCCTGGGTGACAGGGATTCTTTGATGTAACTCATAAGATCTTTTTTATAACAAACATACAAGCACTTGGGTCAACAGATGTGGCATTTCTCTCACCCACCGGAACAACCCATTTAAAAGGAAAGAAATTAAAAAAAAAAAAAAAGGCAGTGGTTGCTTTTTTCCTGTTGTCTTGAACGAGATCTGAGAATCAGAAAAACTTGGCAGAGACAACCTCCTACCTTCCTACTGTGAACAACCTTTGTTCCCTCTGCCATGAGGGATCTTTAGACTCAGCTCCCCAGAGCCCTGAGGGTTTCCGAAGGAGAGAAAACCAGAGGACTTCAGGCCTCACCCATAGCCCTCCAGGATAAGCAGTAACCGTCTTAATAATTTGTTTATACTCCACAAGATACCATTCAAGCAAAACTTTCCCTGCTGAAACGTGTTTGAAAAACACTTCTTTAAAGCCATTCAAGGTCAGTTTCCAGTTTCCCAGCAATGAATGTATTTGGTTCCCTAATCCATAGTACTTATATCTTCCAACTCTAATACCGTAATCTGACTTTAGTACTCTAAAAGTGATCTTCTCCAGTAAATGCTTGTGTTTTATATTGACTCTGAAGGAGTTACTCCTATAAATATTTTGAAACATCATGATTTATGCTTTTCGTTGGCAGTATCCGCGCTCCTATAGATGGGAATCGTGTGCTCTTTGTGATCACTGGCTGCTCTGTTTTAAGGAACAGAGTGAAGGAATTCCCTGGAAGTCCAGTGGTTAGGACTCCATGCTTCCACTGCCAGGGGCAGAGGCAAAAAAAACAAAAAAAAAACACAAGGGCAGAATAAGATGGTGAACAGACCGTGTGGACCCTTAAAACAATCCCTGTGTCGGTTTTCCCCTAAGTGGAAGCAGCCAGAGGAAGGGCCTCCATCTCCACATGCCACTCTCCCTCTCCCCCAGCCTGCCTCCCCTCCATTCCCAATTCTCTTGGAATCAACTCCTAGTCATCTTGCGGGCCTACATGTCCCTTCCTCAGGGAAGCCTTCTCTGATCCCTCTCCCCAGACAAAGCTAATTCCCCTGTTCTATGTTTCTCACAATGGTTGATATTTAATTACATGTTAATTGTCTCTCTTGCTAATTATAAACTCTTCGGAGGAAGAAAACATGTAGATCTTATTTTCCACCGTGCCTCTACCACTTAGCATAGTGTCTGGTGCAAGGTAGATGCTTAATAACTGCTGGGCCAATGAATGAATGATCACTAATGCCTCCTTCATTTAAAGTATTTGGGGTAATCAGTCAAGCATTCATGAATCCCTGCAATGAACAAGTTGTCATCCATGCTGAGCATGGTGGGGGAAACAACCGGCTGCTTAACCTCCAGGAGCTTATTACCTAATTGGGAAAATGAGACATGAACATTGATAAGCCAACAAACTATTAGTAGCAGATTAGAGACTGGTTTCCTGGTTTATTAAGTAGAAAGTAAAGAAGCAATTGGTTGGATCTGCAGATGCCTTTGGAATTGAGAGAAAGCAGTGAAGGGAGGTTTGATGCTGCTTTTTGATGGTAAATAGAGAAGGAGGGAAGATACAAGGACAAACAACCACAGCTGGACAGGAACAGGGTTGCTATCACTGCAGCATGGAAGAGCCTTCTTTGGTCACTTAACAGGTACTCATTGGGCATCTATTCTGTGGTCGGCACCATTCCAGGCCTGGGATACAGTGGTGCCCTCAGGGAGCTTACATTCTAGTGGAGAAAGCAAATACCAGGTGAAGAAGCATCCACGTCAGGTAGGACTGAGTGTCATGAAGAAAACGAAACAGAGCTGTTAGGAGAGTGACGGACATGCTCCTTCAGACGGGGTAGTCAGGGAAGAGCTCAGACCCAAGTACCAAGAAGGCACAGACATACCAGCATCTGAGAGAAGAGAAGTCGAGGCGGAACGGGTAACATGCACCAAGGCCTAGGACAGGAACGAACTCAGCACATTCAAGAAGCAGGGAAAGGCCAGTGTGGCAGAGACGATGACCAAGGGAGAAAGCGGTGAAGCTGCGCTCAGAGAGGTGGGCCCCAGTTTATTTATCTGTTGAGTGGTTACCTAGACTGGATCATTATTTTCCAATGGAATAATCCTGTGGGCCAGGAGGAAGGAGGAAGGGCATCAAGGTGCTGGGTGGATGCAACACCCTACACCTCCACTTCAGGGCACAGACTGGACTTGTCCATGCAATTTCCTATGAGGAGACATTTCTGCAGCTAGAATAAGAAAAACGTTGGGGCAAGTGGGAGGTCTCTGAAAGCCCACTGCTAGCTCTCCATGAGAAGGAGGAAGTGCATCCAGGACATGCCCCTGGGGCGGAAGCAGCATGCAGAGTGGGTTTAAGTTTAAACAGTTGTTTATGGTTTTCACACTGAAGAGGTGTGGGCTATTCACGAGCAAGCTTCAAAGCCAGGACTGGTGGGAGGCAAAGTGAGGCATGAGCTAGGAGGCTGGGCCACACAGGTGCCCTTGACTTAAAAGGCCACGAAGCAAGGGAGTCTCCACCCCCTGCCCTGCTCTCTGGGGCTCCAGGCTGTCTGCTTCCACACAGGGAGAGATTTCAGTTGCTCAGACCTAAATCCTTTCTGCTCATTTCTGCAGCTGGTGCCAAAGAGCATTCCCATTTGGAGCTGGAAGGTGAAACTTTATCTATGGGTACAATGCCTTGCCCATCGAGATCGGACGAATTGGTTTTCTTTGTGAATGGGTGGAAGGTAAGGGTTGGGTATCACTACCATAGTTTGCAGAGACAACAGGAAACTTCTAATGTGAGGAGAGCACTTGTGGCCTGTGTGGGTTGAGACCGCTCCAATCAGGAACAAGAAGCCATAGGCTGGGAACCAGGCTAATTTGGCCCGTTATCCGGTCCACCCAGGCTCGACCTCTGGGAATGTGGGGAGGCGGTAAAGCATTGGGGGTAATGGCACGTGCCTCGGTGTCTGACAGACTTGGTTCCAAGCCGGCTCTGCCTTTTACTGGACAAGTTTCTTCACCTCCCTGAGCCTCAGGGTGCCCGTCGTTATGGCTATTGTAAAGATTAAGAGAGAGACGCTTCTTTCGTTGATTAGGAACCTCTTAAATTCTTATACGAGGCCCTTAGCACTGGGTCTGATATACTGGAGGCCCTCTATTCTAGCAACATATACCGATTCTCAAACTCAGGAGGATAAGAAATGGAGCGTTCTTTATTTTTCTATTTTTTGAACTTAATTTTTCTGTTGAGTCTCCATTATACAGAATTAGTTGACGTGTAATTGCAGTCAATTTCCAGGCCCCCCCTTTCCCTGAGTTGCAGTTGAATTGCAGGAGGAAACTCTGCAACACTTTTCCCTGGCAGCCACCCCTCCAGGCCTCACCATCAGTCCACACAGCCCACTAGTTAACCCTCAGTGCCTTCTGCCGGGCCTGTTCCTCTCATGAGTCTCTCAAGGGACCCTTCTGTGCTCCAAGTCATGCAGCTTCTCTGGGGTCTTGCCACCTGTCCTCCAGGGCCCCTCAGCCTTCCCATCCCATGAGCTTAGCTGGAATTTGGTCAGGTACCTCCACCCCTGCCCCGTGTGGGGGCTTGGCCCAAGGAAGGAGATAGAGCAGAGCCTCTACCTTCTCATGACTTTCGTTTTAACTCTCTCTCCTGTATCCAGTCTCCACTGCCAGCAGACACCAAACATTCTTCCAAAACTCTCACTTACAAGCTGAGTCCTTACTCGCTTGTTCCACTGGCTAGGGCTTTGGAGCCTCCTTCCTCTATTTTCTGTCCCGCATCCCTTCTGAGTCATGAGCCCAGAATGAAGTGGCTGCAGCCCGGACAGGGAATAAGTCAAGGGTTAGAGGAAACACCGGTTGTGTGGTAGGGGTGGAATCAGCTGGATGATAAAAATATTACCCAACCACATTCTCATTAAGTGCTTTCAAAAGACCTGGGGGACTCCCCTGGTGGCGCAGTGGTGAAGACTGCACGCTTCCAATGCTGGGGGACCAGGTTCAATTCCTGGTCAAGCAAATAGATCCCACATGCATGCCGCAGCTAAGGAGCCTGCATGCCACCACTAAGACCCTGGGCAACCAAATAAATAAATATTCAAAAGACCTGGGATGAAAGTAAGGGCAGGCAGATGAGGGCTGCTTCTTTCATTGGTAGCAGCCCCTAGAGACCCCAGAAAGCTCTTGAATTGTAATATCTCAACTTGGAAGCATCTTCCTGTACTATTTTATTCTTTGAGGTCTACACAAGTTCATGTTTTTCTTCTGGGGAGGAAGAAAAACCAAACATGAATGGCCCACTGTAGCTTCCTTTCCTCTGTTGCAACAAAATGACTGGAAGTGTTTACAGGACACCCAAAGAAAAAGTGAAAGGAAATAAGCAAATGGGAAAGAAGCAGCAAAGAAGCTCCCTCCGTGGCTTTAGAGTGCCAAAGCCCCCAGTTTTCAAGGTGAGGGAGGGAGGAATTCTAGTGTTCTCCTAGAGCCTCCCAGGGTCCTGAGCTGGGGCCACAAGGCTCACCATTGGCCACGCTGCCAGTGGCACATTCAGGGACCACTCCAGGATGGTAGCAACTCCCTCACTTCCCCTTTCTGCCACCAAGTCTTAGGATCCCGGATGTCATCAAACATACTCCCCACAGGAGGTGTCTCAGAGGTGCCAGAATAGAAACCCTTACTATTCAGCCTTCTTCCCTCAAGGACCCTTCACACTTACATACACAGACACACACACATACACACACACACACAGCATCCAAGTCCTTCCCCAATTTGAAGTAGTTCAAGAGTACAGAATACTGGGTTGAAAGACTCCACAAAATTAGATAGTAGAGCAAACGTGAAGAATTTAAGTGCCAGGGGCATTCTTTGTTCTATAGCTCTCTCTATTTTTTTTATAGCTCTCTATATTATAGCTCTCTCTCAACTGTGTTAGTTTCTGTTGTACAACAAGTGAATCAGCCATACACATACATATATCCCCATATCCCCTCTCTTCTGAGCCTCCCTCCCACCCTCCCTATCCCACCCCTCTAGGTCATCACAAAGCACCGAGCTGATTTCCCTGTGCTATGCTGCTGCTTCCCACTAGCTAACCAAAGCAATCTACAGATTCATTGCAATCCCTATCAACCAATGGCATTCTTCACAGAACTAGAACAAAAAATTTTACAATTCGTATAGAAACAAAAAGATCCTGAATAGCCAAAGCAATCTTGAGAAAGAAAAATGGAGCTGAAGGAATCAGGCTCCCTGACTTCAAATTATACTACAAAGCTACAGTAATCAAGACAGTATGGTACTGGCACAAAAACAGAAATATAGATCAATGGTACAGGATAGAAAGCCCAGAGATAAACCCACGCACCTATGGTCACCTAATTTATGACAAAGGAAGCAAGAACATACAATGCAGAAAAGAAAGCCTCTTCAATAAGTAGTGCTGGGAAAACTGGACAGCTACACGTAAAAGAATGAAATTAGAACACTCCCAAACACCATACACAAAAATAAACTCCAAATGGACTGAAGATCTAAATGTAAGACCAGACACTATAAAACTCTTAGAGGAAAACACAGGGGCATCTTTACTCAGTGGTGGTTCCCAACTCTAATCACATATAAGAGCACTGTTGCCACAGATGCTTGGTGCACCTTTTACTCCATAGATGTGTGTAAAAGTTGTTTGCCTGTAGAGCACAAAAAGAGAGGCAAATGAAATCAGGCCTAATATACCCCAGTCCATAAACCAAGCAGGCCATGACAGGCATTCCTCTGGGTCACCCATTCAATTCCCATAATATTCTCTTTTCTGTTTCCAGTGCAGGTGATCGAGAGGAATGTGGACCCAAAAGTCACCCTGCTAACCTTCTTACAAAAGAACTGGACCCTTTTGATCCAAGTCTTGGCTGTGTCTGTGTTTGCCTTAAAACATAGGCCAGGGGCTTCCCTGGTGGCGCAGTGGTTGAGAGTCCACCTGCCGATGCAGGGGACACGGGTTCGTGCCCCGGTCCGGGAAGATCCTACATGCCGCGGAGCAGCTAGGCCCATGAGCCATGGCCGCTGAGCCTGCGCGTCCGGAGCCTGTGCTCTGCAATGGGAGAGGCCACAACAGTGAGAGGCCCGCGTACCGAAAAAAAAAAAAAAACATAGGCCAGCTACAATTATGAGAACTAATCAAACCTCTCCATCCCCACACAGCCAGGTCCCGTGGTCCTTGCTCTCTATTTGCTTTTGGCAATGGTTCTAAGGATATTAAGTTAATTGAGCTATTTGGAGAGGATAAAGTTTCCCCAGAGTTTCTTATATCTTGATTTAATAGCCATGAAATAGAAGCTAAGTTCTTTCTTTCAGCACTAATTATTCCTTTAAGTGCCTTCCAGATCCCCAAGACAGTGGTTATGTAATAGAGGTTTGTGTTGCATGTACCCTTCCCTGGAAGAAAACCAAATTCTCCAGATTCAGGAAGAGCACGTGTCATAGGAGAAGATTACCTTTCTCTACATCTGTTTTCTCACAACAGATTTTCCCCACCATTCTATATTCTGAAATTTAGATCTTCATAATGGCAAACATATTTTAATTGGTAAATCTAATGGATCTCTCAGAGGAGCCAAAAAAAAAAAAGACAGAAATTACAAGTTTTGTTTAAAAGCCCACATGGTTTTTAATTCATTGTCAACGTTTTAAAATTAGGAAATCTCATTTTAAAAAAAAAAAAAAGGAATTTCTCATGAAAAATGGGAAGATAGTCCTTCCTGCCTGGCAGCAGTCTTGCTTAGAGCTGAGTGGGGCCTGTCATCCTCCATCTAAAATGGGGCACAAGCTCTCCAGTCACACCCAGCCCACTCCACTCATTCACACACCTCTCTGATAAGCATTTATGGTTATGACTTAATTTAGATGAGCAAGCCATATGGCTTAAAAAAAAAAAAAAAGCCAAAGATTCCAAAGTCTTCTTAGCCAGTCTAGTCAATTACATCCAATCCATAAACTGTGTGGAAATGGGCCACAATCAGGGAGAAGGATACCTAAAGAGAGGAGCAGAGGCTGAGCCTTGGGATTGGACCTGGACCAAGCAGGAGCAGAGGGACACTCCGGGTGGGATATGAAAATAAGGACGGGAGTTTTCTCCAAAGGGTCACTGACTTGGTTTCAAATGCAGTACAAATTACTGGGCAAAACTAGCAATACATTAAACTGCTAAAAATAAGTGTTTCTCTTCCAATTACATGATTGGAACCCAGAAGAATACCTATAATGAAACAGGATTTTTCCAAGGGCTTTTACTTCTGTTATCCTACAAGATGCTTATGCTAAGCCTGAGAAGATAAAGTAGGTATTGCCTTTCCCTCTTTGCAAGTGAGGAAACAGGCAGGGAGAGGTTCCTATGTCCAGTGTCACAAGGCTAGGAAGATACAGAGTGGCCTTGACTGAGGCCTGCGGGCAGGCGAATGCCTTCTCAGATCTGCACCTCACCCCACAAAGGAGACTTTCCTCGCTAGTGACACCCTAGGAAGGCAGCTCTGATAGAGGCAACGTGTCCGCCTGGGAGTCTTTCCTTGACCACCCTTCCCAGTGCACCTGACAGGAACCAAGTACGCCTGCAGAAGAGGATGCTGTGGTGCCTGCACCATGACGGTGTCTAAGCGAGACCCCACGTCCCAGGAGATAAGGTATCTGTCCAGATGCCCAGAGACCAGGCTTGCACTCTCATCTCACAGCTTACGAAGATCTCAAAGACCTTCCAGCCTTGTGATTCTAACTCTCTCTAGGTCTTAGACCCCTCTGAGAAGCGGATAAAATCTATGAGCTTTTACAAAAACTAATAACGTTTTGCACCCAATTTCCGGGAGATCGTGGACCTCCCAAGGCCCATCAATGCATCCCAGGTTAAGAATCCCCAATTAAGGGACCTCCTTGTTGGTCCAGAGGTTAAGACTCTGTGCTTCCACTGCAAGGGGCACGGGTTTGATCCCTGGGGAACAAAGGGAAGGGAAGATCCTGCATACTGCAGATACCACATACCACAGATCCCGCATGGGCACAGTGCGGCCAAAACAAAAAAAAAAGAAAGAAAGAAAGAAAGAGGGACTTCCCTGGTGGCACAGTGGTTAAGAATCAGCCTGCCAATGCAGGGGACACGAGTTCGAGCCCTGGTCCGGGAGGATCCCACATGCCGTGGAGCAACTAAGCCCGTGCGCCACAACTACTGAGCTTGCACTCTAGAGCCCGTGAGCCACAACTACTGAGCCCACGTGCCACAACTACTGCAGCCCACGTGCCTAGAGCCCGTGCTCCGCAACAAGATAAGCCATCTTAACGAGAGGCCTGCGCACGGCAACGAAGAGCAGCCCCTGCTTGCTGCAACGAAAAAGAAAGCCCACGTGCAGCAACGAAGACCAATGCAGCCATAAATAAATAAATAAATAAACTTATTTTTAAAAAAAAGAAAGAAAGAAAGAAACCGCAATTTAGGCCAAGCATTCATTTTACAGATGAGGAAACTGATGTCAGAAGGATGAAGTGACTTGTTCAAGGTCATGCAACTAGTATGTAGAACAACAACTTGAGCCCACGTTTTCTGGCTCTGACACTAATGCTCTTTCTACTGTTGGGCTGGATCTGGGCCATGATTCCAGCCTCTCGTTAAGGGTCAGGTTCCAGGACTTGGGCTGCTCCCAAATCCACTGGCCCAAGAAATCAAGAAATGGCCTCAGGACACAGGCCTTCCAACTCTACTGAATGACCTTATACAGAGAGTTTAAAATGAACAAGCAAAAAATTATCAAATACAGTTAAAAGACAAAGGTGCGCCTTTTACCTGTTATGGGATCAATGTCCTAATGTTTACTAGTTGACATCCAACTATATTCCTGATGACACGAGTCCATTCCCACTGAGACCAGACCCAGGTGGGTCTGTTCTAGGCTTGGAAAATGTTTCTGAGGTTCAGAATGCCCGCGTTCCCCCTAAGGATCTCCATTCTTATAGATAATACAGAGTCAGCAGAAAGGACTCTCAATTCTTCCTCCCAGGCACTCCTCCAGGTCTCCATCCTCTCGGCTGAGTGACAGGGAGAGGGGGTGGTTTCTGCTGCCCTTCTTGGTTCCCACATTCCCCACAGGGCAGAACTGTGTTCCTCCTTCGGATTTTCCTTGTGCCTCTCATATAAGACACTTCTCTGTCACCGTGTGCCTGGTGCCCATCTGCTCTCTGCGTGGGGCTGCTGTCACCACTGTGAAAGGTGTTGGAAGCATCAAAATGAGGCTTCACCCCGTGCAGGTAAAAGCACATCCTAAATTTCTCATTTCTTAACTCTGTCTTTGTAATCAGCGCTGTGTTGACTGTGCCTCCTGGGGCTTCTTAGGTTGTGGTCCAGTAAGTAGAAGCTTTGGATGCATATTGACCAAGATAATAATATCTGTTAAGTGATTTAAAAAAAAGCTAGAAATCCATCTACATTTCATTAGCTGATTATCTTTCTTCTTACTTTTTCTGCTTGAATGATAACAGCATGATCAAAACATTGATTAATGCCAATTAGACCGTGAGGCAGAATAAATATTGCACAAAGAGCTTTGTGCATTGAATAAAACACCTCTGAGGATAACAGGGTAAAATTCAGGATTATTCCCTCTGGCGTGGAGTTTTAAGAGTACTGTGACATGCACTGGTATAAACACACCAGTTCCTCTGTCATTGTCACAGGGGTTTGGAGAGTCATAAGTCCAGACCCATTAACACTGCGAGTCCTTCCAGGAAGGAGGAGTCTGGATTTAACCACATAAGAGTCAATTCCAGGAAGGTCAACAAAGGCAAAAGACCCAGCAGAGTTTACTAGAGTCTCTGAGAAGGTCAGAGAGGATGTTCACCCCAAGGCCAATAAGCCCATATCCTAGAATTATACTCCATTCTGAATCCAGAGCAAGGCTTTAATGTGCCCAAGAATCAATCAGCTGGGAGCTTGTTAAAAACGCAGAGGGGCTTCCCTGGTGGCGCAGTGGTTGGGAGTCCGCCTGCCGATGCAGTGGACACGGGTTCGTGCCCCGGTCCAGGAAGATCCCACGTGCTGCGGTGCAGCTGGGCCCGTGAGCCATGGCCGCTGAGCCTGCGCGTCCGGAGCCTGTGCTCTGCAACAGGAGAGGCCACAACAGTGAGAGGCCCGTGTACCGCAAATAAAAATGCAGATTATGAGTCAAGAGGTTTAGAGCAGAGGTCTGAGGTTCTACATTTCCTAAAAGACCGCAGGTGGAACCAACACCGCTGGTCCACGGACTGCACTTTAAATAGCAAGGATCTAGAACACAGACCAAAATCGTGGACCTTTGAAAGCAGAGCTCCTTTTGAGCCACACCAGAAGAATTTAAAGAACAAAGTAACATGAGGTCCATAGTGGAGAGTCTCCAAGTTAATCAGAAAGAGGTGACCCCATGCTCAGAACCAGGCTGGGAAAGAAATAGGGGTGCTCAAGGAAACTGTTTTTGAAATTACACACGCTTTCCTTACAATTACTGATTTCTGGAGAATTCTCTCTCTGGGAATGGAGGTTGCGTGCTAATTCCCAATTAGAAGGATCTGGGCATTCGAGCTTGAGAAGTAAGTGTAATGCTAGAACACGGCTTCCAGGTCACCTCCTCCAGAAGGAAAGGGGATGCCGGCCCACTCTGCCCAAGGGGAGGGTACACTGCTCAGGGAGAGGGTTCCACCATGACAAGAGAGACACAGGATGTGGACCCTGGCAGGAGGCGGTGACAGCAGGAAGGCAGTGCCTGTGACCATGCCTGTGTCCTTCCAGGAGAAGACTGCCGAGAGCCATGGCACCTGGCGCAGGATCTGCACCCCAGGGATGGTGATGTCCATGTACACGCTGCCCAGGAGCCACCCACAGTCTTCAGAGGAGCAGCTGCCGGCAGCCCTGGGGGGTAGGTCTGACTTGAACAAGCCCACTGCCAGCCAAAGCCAGGTGGGGTCATGCGTCAGCCTGTTCCTCCCCACCTACAATGCCACCCCAGCCCCGTTCAGGGACCCCTCGGTTGTTTCTGAAGTAGCTGCTTTCACCCCTGAGCAGAGAAGAACGTCAAGGTGTATCAGCTCATCAGAGCACGTGCTGCACAGAACTAAAGAGCACGCGTGGCCCACACCCACATCTTGACACCCTACTTTTCTACCCAGTGACTTATGTGGCTGCCTTCATTCGGGCTGTCATAACAGAGCACCTCAAACTGCGGGTGTTAAAACAGCAGGAATTCCTTCTCTCGCAGTTCTGGAGGTGAAGAGTCTGAAATCTAGGCTCTAGAAGAGGACTCTTCCTTGCCTCTTCCTAGCTTCTGGTGGTGAACAGCAGTCCTGGCGTTCCTTGACTTAAGAGATTCATCACTCCCGTCTCTGCCTCCATCTTCTCACGGCCTTCTCCCCTGTGTGTCTGTGTCCAAATTTCCCTCTTCTTACAATCCAGTCACTGGATTAAGGCCTACCCTAATCCAGTAGGGCCTCATCTTAACTTGATTACATCTGCATCACTGCAGATTTCCAAATAAGGTCAAATTCACAGGTTCCAGAGGTTAGAACGTCAACGTATCTTCGGGGGGTGGGGGGACACGATTCAACCCATAACACAGCCCTTCATGTATCGAAGGGATCCTTTAAAATTTGCAATGGGTTTAAGGTACTAAAGGGTTCATGGGAATTCCTTGGCAGTCCAGTGGTTAGGACTCTGCATTCATTGCTGAGGGTCTGGGTTCAATCCCTGGTTGGGCAACTAAGATCCCACAAGCAGCGCAGCACAGCCAAATAAATAAATAAAGAGGAGTTCATAAACATATCCCTTTTGCAGGATCAATAAGGCTCACGTTCAGCTGTCAACAATCCCTAAACCAGATATCTGTTACACCATAGACATACAAATCCCTAGATTGAGGCCTGAAGGGTGAGCACCACACACTCTCCTGATCTGCCAGTTGCCGGTGGACTTCCTTTACTCTCTCTGCTCCACTGCAGAAAATCACCTAAAATCACCTAAAACCCTGCCTTCCTTAGGTCCTTCCACTATTTGAGGTCCTTCAGCAGCTCCTTACCCCTCGTGTGGCCACGCCTACCCTCCTTCACCCGGCATCCAGAGAAGTCCAACAGCTGGCCTCCCAAACTCATTCTTCCTCCTCAGCTACCTGAGTCCCTGCTGGCCAGTCTCCTCTCAACCCTCAATCCTCCGCATGTTTCCACTTCTGCACCTCTGCTTGTGCTGTGCTGTGAACCCCAAATGCCCCTTCCTTGCTCTCCACCAATCCATTGCTTTCTCATCCTTCAATCCAAGCTTCTTTGTGAAGTCTCCCCCGCTGAATTCGAGTCCACACTGACCCTCCTCCAACCCACCCTCTCCCACGCCTTCATCTGTGGAAACCTGAGTTTCTTACACTTTACCACGCAATAGAATTACCCGCAGACCTCGTAAATGCAGATTCCTCCACCGGGACCCAGACGTTCTAATTTAGGAGAATTGGAGAAAGGCCAGAGATCTGCGTTTTAAACAAATAGCAGAAATTCTGATGCAGTGACCTAAAATCCACTGAGGGGCACTACTAACAACCTGCCCGGGGCATTACACTTCACTCATATGGTGCCTTAGAAACGGCCACATTTTCTTGTTTTGGGATCGCTTGCATCTTACATAGTATCTGAAATATAGCTGCTGTCAGTAGATACATATTGAATGAATAAATAATTTAATAGATGGATGCAACTGAGCTCACCAGACAGACTATCATCTTCTTTAGAACAGAGAATAAAACTGGAATTGAGGTGGTGGGAAGGATAATTATCTAAGAAGAAAAAAAGCAGTGAACAGCCTAGCGGCTATTTAAATATTCTCAAAAACAAAACAAAACACCAGTGTTTGTTTCAATTTTCTAAAGAAAAATAAATTAAAAGTCAGGAAAAATAGAGAATACCGATAACTTTTCTTCTTCTCTGATTAGGTAATCTATGCCACTGCACTGGGTATCGGCCAATTCTTGCAAGTGGAGGGACCTTTTGTTTGGTGAGTAAGGGACTGCGGGGGCAACCTACAGAGCAAGAATGACAGTGACAGCTGGTCCAGGCTGGGAGCACAGGAGGTGAGTTGTTTTTTTGTTTTTTGTTTTTTTGGTACGCGGGCCTCTCACTGTTGTGGCCTCTCCTGTTGCGGAGCACAGGCTCTGGACACGCAGGCTCAGCGGCCATGGCTCACGGGCCTAGCCGCTCTGCGGCACGTGGGATCTTCCCGGACCGGGGCACGAACCCGTGTCCCCTGCATCGGCAGGCAGACTCTCAATCACTGCGCCACCAGGGAAGCCCTAATTTTTTAGACCATCTAAATAGACCATAAGGAAGACCAATTGAGTTAGCTCCAACTAACTCCTTGGAGTTTGAGCTCTTTGTTGAGAGAAGGGTTAACGTTACACCACCTTTGATGCTCTACATCACACCACTGGGAAGCTGGGTGGTCTAGCCAGCCAGCCAGACATCTTCCGTGGCTAGTTCAGCAAGGCCTCAGGACAGGACATGTAGGAGGGCTCAAGGAAACCCAAGGAGACAAGCAAAGACATGGAGTTTGCTTTGGGGATGCAAGGTTAGTTCCAAGAATCCAGACCAGCTGGGAAAGTGTGAGCAGATAAAGAAGCCAAAAATCTAGAGTGGAATCCAAAATTCACCCCAAGTACCAGAGTGCAGGGAGTTTCCCCCACCAAAGAGAGATACCGCACTAGGCTGCCGTGAAAATCAAATGAGAAATTGTAGGCTCATAACAAAGTCTTCCTTGGCACTTAGTAAGAACTCAACAAATAGTTACTACTGTATTGAGGATGCTGTCCACACTATGAATAGTGTTTGCCAGGGAAACCAGACAAGTACATCTGATCACCCTCTACAGAGGGCAGGATGGATGTAGGCAGTACTGCCCTTAGACCCAAGCAAGGGGGATTCCAAACTTTGGAGAGCCCCTCGCTGGTCCTCCTGCAGCCAATCTCAGGAGGCCACGGGGCCAAAGTGACTTGTTTGCCTCGAGCCTTCACCCTTTTCTAGACTGTGCTCCAGATACATTCTTGACCCCATTCCCAGGCACAAGTCTCTTCCCCAAGTCCATCTTCCTCGAGAAGATCATAACAGCCAGCATGTACACCCTGAGGCCAAAGACTAGCTGTTTGGGGAACGAATAGACACAGCTTGGACACGCAGGCTGGCTCACAAGTGTGTGAGGCCCTTCACGGTACAGAACAGAGGCAGGGTGGGGAGGGAAGGGCAGCAGGCCACAGGCTGGGGGCCTCCATTTGTATTCTTGCCTCAACTCCACAAACAGTGGATGAGGGCCTGGAAATAGAACAGCATGTGTGTCCCACTCCCCAGAGCCAGCCAGGTCCCCAGTGAGTGTCCCATCTTCTACTGCCACATGGGGGAGCCAGCAGGTGACAAGCTGAGAAAATGAATATCTTGTAAACCCATCAAATTGCTGGTGTAAATAGGAAAACACTTGTGAAATACAAATAAAGGAAGTTAAAGGCAACCTCTCTCCCTCTGGAATGTGGACGTTATCCATCTTTCCAGGCACAGACTCTGGGGATAAAAGCAAAAATACAGTCAGAGACCCACCCTGCAGCCAACTGGCCCCAGGGACCTTAATGGGTAAAAGGAACCTAGCCCCGGTGGGAATACCCAAGGCTCCCATTTATTAGGCAAGAGAAGACTGACTTCTGTTATCTCTCACTCATGAGAGCGCTCAGAGTTCTGAGTGAAAGAGGAAGCGCTACTGGCTTCGCTCAGCTGGTTTGCTTCTTGGACAGAGAAGAAGCTGTCTGTGCACAACTGCCAGCCTGAGACATTTGTGCAGAGACAGAGAACTGAAGTATCTGGAAGAAAGTATTCTACTAGAAACTTAGGAGAGACTATTTGAGGAAGAAGGTACAAGAGGTAAGCTTGGAGAAAATGGGAAATGAAAGAACCAGCAAGTGGAAACCCGCTTTAAAATTCATTGATTGTCCATTCATTCCCAGCCAGTCCCATGCAGATCGCAAATGTCGGGAAGATCTGATTCCAAAATGGTTTTCTTTTTTTTTTTTGTCTTTCTTTTTTTTTCTCTTTTTAAGGTCCCTTTATAAATGATAATACTCAATGTTGTTGAGTCTTGTATATACTAGAGAATGGATAAATTATTATTGCTGTGAAAAGCATCTTATCAATTGATTCTACAACTAGGAATTCACCTACGAAAAAATTCAGAGATGTACACAAAGCTGTACATGTAATGAACAGAAATGTTCACTATGTTATCTGTAGTTATAAAATGTAAAAAAAACCCACTAAGTATACATCAATAGCAAATTTTACAACTATATTACGGAATAGCCAGAAGATGGACTATTATGCAATCAGCAAAATTATATTTTAAAGGCTTTTTAATGACAGGCAAATAAATGAACAAAAAGTCAAAGTAAAAAGTATATTGTACTATAACTATTGTACAAATATATATTACATAAAAATATTATCAGTGGAATAGAGTAATGATAGTTTATTTCTTTTATGCTTCTCCATATTCTTTATTATTGTTTTAAGCTATATAATATATACTGTGTGTATATTATATATTCTATATATTTATCTGTATCACTGTATTTAAAAAATAAAGTTAAAAAAAAAGGAAGATCTTGTGATTACCCCTATTCCAGTAGAAACCACCAAAAGTGACTTTAAAAGTTTGGAGCCTCATTTAAATTGTCAAACCCTTCAAGGCACACACCCATTTACATGTTAAAAAGTTTTTCATCTCAAGGCATTTCACTATCCTAGGAGTCAAATGGTTGTCAACAGAAAGGAACAGGAAAATGCCGCCTGGATGGGGAGAAAATGATTCTTCCTCGCTAGACAGGAAAAGTGACGTGAGTCCCTTTGTTTGTCCTCTTCCTGAGAGTATCGCTTAATGCCGGCCAGTTCTGCAACTGTGCTGTGAGTTTTGATGGTCATTCTCCGCTTTACTTACAAACGTCCAAAGTGCAGGCACGAATAATGCACTTTTCATTTGGGATCTGGGTAAAGTGGTGATTCAAAGCCCACGCTCTGATTTCCCCTTCACTCTCTGGAAGGCTGAAACAATAAATCATAAACCCACTCAGACAAGAGAAAAAAGACCTACCCCAACTACGATGAGTCCCATCCTTGCCTGGCGCTACTCATGCAGAGCTGGCCTCTATCACCATCTCCTCCTTTGCAGAGAGAGGACACTGCAATGTCAGGAAGGCTGAGGAGCCTGTCCAAAGATACATGGCGAGTTCATGGCTCCCACAGCTGGGAAGTCCAGCCGGAAACACACCAGTCTCTGGCTTTGCTCTCTGAGAGACACTAGTTTCAAAAAAAAGACCCACGGCCAAGCTCTTAAAGGAATTACTTAGAAAGAATTCCTAGTTCAAATATAGGAAAAATAGAGTCTGCTCCCTGTAGACACGGAAAACTAAGAGAACACAGTTGGCCTTAGACAAAACTGAGCCCGTCATTCCCTGCTGTATGTGTTTCTATCCTTAACACCCCGGGAATTCAATCTGGGCAATGATTGCACTCTGGGGTCCACCTGGATCACTTTAACCAAATGCAAAAGAACATATTTAAATTGGACTGTGCCCCAATATTCCTTATAAAGAGAAACACAAAGGATCACTGAGCCACACGTCCTTTCCCTATACAAAAAGACACACAGGAAGCCACATTATAAGGCGAAGGTTGCTTGGTGACCATGGATGCAGAGCAGTTGGATAATCTTAAGGGTAACATCATAGAAGACGCCCCTCCATCCATCAGGTAGACCTGCTGGATGGCAGGTGTCTGCCCCATTACACTCCCTTCTCTTGAAGCTATGTTAATAGCTTCCATGGGGTAACTGTAAAGTCTTGGCCTGGTCCCTGTTTAGGGGAACTTTAATCCCTTAGCTCTGATTCATTTTGTTTGTTTTACATTTTAATTCTCAGACACTATCAGGTACTGCCTATACTTCTAATTCCAACTTACACAAAAACTGATCTGCAGATGTTGGCCGGCTATGCTTCAGTCTGGGGTCCTAACCTACACAAGGAACAACTGCAAGTTGTCCTTCTGCAACCTAGGAAGACCTTAGAGAGAGAGGAAAAAAGGCAGAGCAGTATTGGACAAATGTCAGGTCATTTCACTTACTTGTCACAATTTCTATTTAATCTTCAAAGAGGTTAAGTACCTTTCCATTGAGAGGGTCAGAGAGCCAAGTCATGGCAGAATTGAGAAGGAACCCAGACCTGTCTGTCTCCCTATCCCCCATGCTCTTCCCCACTACACAGCCCTCTAGCCCTGCATCCCACAGTTCCCTCCCAATTTGTCTTTCTCTTTAGGAAGGTTTCCTGGGAATAAGTGTTTCCAAAAACTGAAATATGTTTGATTCAGACAAGATTCCAGTTTGGGTAACTTTTCACTGTGCTTTAGTTTCCTAATAGGTAAAGTGGAGTTGATAATTTACTTTCTTTGTACAATTGTTGTGAGGATTAATTATTAATACGTGTAAAAGTACTTGGAACGTAAGCACCCCATAAATGTTAACTATTGTTATTAAAGCAAGTGGTGTGTGTGTATGTGTGTATGTGTGTGTGTGTGTGATTACACATGGGTCTGTATGTTTAGAGTCTTTTTTTTACTTAAACTATAGGACTTCTCAGAGTTTTGAATCCTGACTTGACAGGTGAGAGGACAGAGGTTGGGGCACAGTGGAGAGGGTTTCCCAAACTTATATGACCTGTGATTGTTTCTCATAGGCTGTCTTGGTGTTTCGCAGGGTACTGTTTGAGCTATTTAATAGAATACTCTTTTCTTTAACATCACATTAGTGTCAAATCAGTGTTTCTCTAACAACAAGATTCTTATTTAAAACTATTTGGTTTGAACTATTTTCCCATACAAGGAGAATCAGAAAGTTATTACTATGTTCATTTTGCCTAATTAATGTAAAGAATTACAATGCTGTTTCCATTTGAGCAGGGCTGACAGAACGATCTTCTTCTGCCCTTTATAGAGATCTGCATGGAGCTATTTGCAAAAGAGGAGTTCCAGCCCTTAGACCTTACCCAGGAGCTCACATTTCCCCCAGAACTCTTGGTAAGATGAGTTGGGTGTTTTATGTGCTCGTTTCAATGCCACTGGTTATAAGCTCAGTTTTCGAAAACCACACTTTCCATCCTGTGAAATTATCAAATGGTGGAAATGCTTGATCAAATCAGTATGCCTGTCCCTGTCCAGCTCACCAAGCCCTGGCTGTTGCCCTGCACACTTTCCCTTAAGCCTCAGCCGAGGTTATTTTTTACAGCGATTTCGTCATTACTCCCATCATTGTCATCTGCAGTGTGTCCCTATTGACTGTCCCAAGCAATCCAGTTTTTCTCAGCTTCTAACTTGGCCTTTCCAGCCTTTTCCAGATATTGACCTCAAGGGGCACTTCCAGGGCCTCCCGATACCTCAGCCTTCCCTCTGTCAGCATCTCTATCTTTCCTCTCTAACATCCAGTGGTCCCATTCCATAAAATGCCTATTTCTGAAAGATTCTGATGTGTTTATTCATGCATTCAACAAATATTCATCATTCAGCAATGTGCCAGGCACTGTTTGGGGTACTGAATATACAACAGGGAACAAAACTCACACAGACCTGACCCCAAGGAGTTTGTAATCTGGTGGCAGAGACAGACAATGAGCAAGATACTAGATAAGTTATAGTGTGTTAGCAAGTGAGAAGGAGAACAAAATAAAACAGAGAAAGGGGATAGGATGATGCAGGGAGTTGCTACTTTAAATATCCGGTCAGAGAAAACTTCTCTGAGAAGATAACATTTGAAGAAAGTCCTGAAAGAGGGGAGGGAACTGGCCACGAAGATACATGGGGGAAGAGCAGTCCAGGCAGTGGGGCAGCAAGTGCAAAGGTGCCAAGGAGGGGAGAACTCCTGGCCTGATCAAGGGATGGAGCAGGGGCCAGCCTGGCTGGAGTGCAGTGAACCAGAGAGATCGGAAAGCTGCGGGCAGCGGGGTGGGCAGACCATGCTGAACTTAGACTACTTGGCTTTTACTCTGCCTGAGATGAGAAGCTATCAGAGAGGTTGGACAGAAGAGGGGTACGCTCCTATTAACCTTGTAATGGGATCCGGGGTCGTTTTGGCTGCTGGGATGGGAATAGCCTGCAGAGGGGGCGAGGGAAGGAGCAGTGAGCCCATTAGGGCACTAATGTCATCCTGAGGATGGTGGTGCTGGACCAGGAGGCCAGCATGCAGGTGGTGAGGAGGGAGTGGACTCTGGATACATTTTGGAAGAAGAGCCAACAAGATTTCCTGATGGGGCTTCCCTGGTGGCGCAGTGGTTGAGAGTCCGCCTGCCGATACAGCCTGTTAGGCACAGGGCAGCACAGCAGGAGTAAGGGGCGGGCAAGCAAGCTTCACCTGCCGCTCCCCATTGCTCCCATCGCTCGCGTTACTGCCTGAACCATCCCCCCACCACCACGTCCGTGGGAAAGCTGTCTTCCACGAAACCAGTCCCTGGTGCCAGATAGGTTGGGGGCCGCTGCTGTACAGTGTGAGAGAGAGAGCACAGTCACTGCTGACTCCAGGGCTTTGCGCAGCTGGAAAGGGGAGTGGCCATTTACAGAGAAGGGGAAGAACTCCGGAGGAGCAGGGCCTTTTGCCTTTGGGGGGTCCTTTTCCGGGGCTTGGAGGGCAATGGGATATGAGGAGCTCAGTTTTGGACACGTTAAATTTGAGATGCCTTTTACACATCTAAGGAGAGACACTGAGTACTCGTTCAGGATTTCAGAGGAAAAGCTGAAGATTCTAATTTAGGAGTATTAGTATAATTATGATTTTTAAGGCCATGATACTAAATTACGTTGAATTAATCTATACTGAAGGGTCAGTGACAGATGCCAGCTCATATTGTCGGTTTCCTCCAAAGAACTACACATTATCAAGGCTTAAGCTAAAGGAGTAAATATCTAACTATGGAAAATTCAGGCCTTAGCCAATGGGTGTAGTGAGTGTCTTTTTGGTCAAGGGGACCCCAGAACTTCTGAAATCTCTCTAGAGGAACATACCTCCACCTAGGATCTATCATAACCCAGGAATACAGGTGTGCACAGGTGCACACACCTTGTTATTTGCACGTAGAGAATGGCAAAGAACCCAGAAAAACGAACCCTGGCCTTTCATGGAAAGAGCGTCACCTGGATCTCCCCTGGGACCCTCAAGGACCTCCTGGAGCTGAAAGCAAAACACCTGTAAGGCCCTCTCATCCTGGGCAACACCTCGCTGGGTGAGTGATTGCAACGATTCTCACTCCACCATTTGTGCCGAGGTGGATTTCCTGTCCCCCACTGTGCTCACAGTCTACAAAAACTACTTTTTAAGGATAAAAACCTCATTTTTTAAATAAAAATGCTATAATACTGTATCATAAAATGTACTACTATATTGTATATTATGTAATAATTATTTACATAACATAGTATTTTTATATCTACATTTTTATAAATACTAGCATATATGTGCTATATAGACTCATATATAAATTATATATACAATATTAAAGTATAATACAAATATCGTATTATTATATAAAATGGTCTCCAAAATTGGAGGTACATATACCCTGGGAGTATGCAGTGTAACCTCTTGAGGTGTGGGAAAAAAGTATTAGAGGACAGTTTATCATTTAATTTACTTTGTCCTTTTTAACTTTGTTTTTGTTAAATAAAATAGAATTTTATAAAATATGTATGGATATATTAACAATGCACACCCAGTCATCACCACACCCAGTTTAAGAACCAGAGCTTTACCAAGAACTTTGAATGCCCCATGGGCCCTCCCAAACCGCAGCCCCCCCCCCACCTTCTTCTCAGAGGCACTCATTAGCCTGAATACGATGTTGGTCAGTCTCTTCCTCATTTTTACAATTTTACCCCATATATTTGAGTAACTAAGCACCATGTCCCTTAGTTTTGCATATTTTTGAACTTCACATAAATTGACACGGTATTATTCTTCTGCAATTGCTTTGTGCGTTCAACATTCTTGAGCTGAGATTCACCCACATTGTTGCGTGTGACTGTGCTGCTGGATTCCATCGTGTGTCCAGGGCACAATTTGCTCATCCATTCTATTGCTCAAGGATGTGGAGTATTATCCAAGTTTTTGCTATTACAGATATCTTTATATGTGTCTCCTGGTGCCAACATGCAAGGGTTTTCTAAGAACCTCTCATCCATTTTATTTCCTATTTTTATATACATGTAGAGAGTATAAATAAATACATATACCAGGAGAGACTGTGCTATAAAATTACTTTGCAGGGTGTATGGCCACTGCTTTCACATCTATACACATTTTTTTTTTTTTTAAATTGACTAATTTAATCCTCACATCCACGGTGGCATTGGTACTTTTTGTTTTTAATTAATTAATTTATTTTTGCTGTGTTGGGTCTTCGTTTCTGTGCGAGGGCTTTCTCTAGTTGTGGCAAGCGCGGGGCCACTCTTTATCGCAGTGCACAGGCCTCTCACTATCGCAGCCTCTCTTGTTGCGGAGCACAGGCTCCAGACGCGCAAGCTCAGTAGTTGTGGCTCACGGGCCCAGTCGCTCCGCGGCATGTGGGATCTTCCCAGACCAGGGCTCGAACCCGTGTCCCCTGCATCGGCAGGCGGACTCTCAACCACTGTGCCACCAGGGAAGCCCAACATCTATACACATTTATTGCCAGTTTTTAAAATTAGCATCTGAATATTTTTATGAGAAACTCTCAATGCCAAAAAATTGCATTTTCTCTTTCCTAACTCTCTCTAGAATATATAATGCATTTACTTTCAGGACCTGCGTTGAAATCTCAAGGACATTTTCACCCAGTTCTCCTCTCTCCTGCTAGGAGTTCTGAGCTGATTATGGTGTCTAAAACAAGTGATGGTGAGTTCCAGGTGTTCTTCGTAAAATATCAATGAACCAATTCCTGCACTAAACTTAAAACTTGCTATATAGTTTAGAACCTCCTCATACTTTTATCTTGTCTGGCCTGTTTCCAGTTCTTCATCATTTTTCTGATGTGATATGACATCCCCACCATGAAACTTTACTGTCAAAAGCTTTGCACAGAATATGAGGTATTTGGATAATGTCATTCAAGACCCTGCACTCAGCTGCAGGATTCTTGCCTATAAAAAGCTACAGTCGGGCTTCCCTGGTGGCACAGTGGTTGGGGGTCCGCCTGCCGATGCTGGGGACACGGGTTCGTGCCCAGGTCTGGGAGGATCCCACATGCCGCGGAGTGGCTGGGCCCGTGGGCCATGGCCGCTGAGCCTGCGCATCCGGAGCCTGTGCTCCGTAACAGGAGAAGCCACGGCGGTGAGAGGCCCGCGTACCGCAAAAAAAAAAAAAAAAAAAGCCACAGTCTTGCAGTGTCACTTTAATGGGAAGACAGCAAGAGAGAACTGGCACTCTCCAATGGTTGGATGGTCAATTCCAGGGAGGGAGTATGTTCACAGGAGGAAAGTAGGCGATGTAGTGTCTGGCACTCAAATGCTACTTGTCTCATGGGGACAACGGCAAAAGGCCAAGTGAGACAAAAACCTGCCCAGGCAAACACCCCCAGTCACTTACAACATCCTTAAGGGCCCCTTTTGTACAGATACTGCATCAGGCAAGCTGGCACCCACAGAGTAGGAAGGAAACATGCAAAGCTTTGCCTTCAAGATACACTGCAAACCCTTTGGCAAAAGGAACCTTATTTTAGTCCTTCCCTCATCTCCCAGATCTCCTAGCATATATGTGCCTGTCCCAGATACATGCATATATGTGCTAAATTACTGACAAATAACTTAATGCAAAAAACAAACAAACAAATCAGTGGGTCAGAAACTTGAATTTGGGAGGCAGTGGTAATAATGACTTCCTTAACTCAGGCAACAGGGAGGTTGACTGAACTGAAAGCTTTAGTCCGGACTGCCTGGTAGGCCACCGTATGTTTGTGGAGGTTGGTGGTGGGCAGGGGAGGGGACCCACCTTGGCTGTATCACTGCCATCCAGGAGTCCTACCTTCCCGGCCTCAACCATCATCAGCCAGACTTTGACCGTGCTGCAGACCAGCAAGCCTGCCCTTCCCTGGCCTCACCCCACCCACTTGCTAGGAAAGGGACCCTTCCTGGTTTTGCCCAGCACCACAGCTTCACAGCTTCAGCCTTGGGACAACTCAGGTAGCACACCTGCATACCACTCAGAAGAGGAGGAGAACGTGCTTAGATTTATCTGAAATCTTGGGGTTGGAGAGAAGAGAAAGAGGGAATAGTAAAATGGGTGGCTTGGGAGTATAGTCAAGTAGCTTAAGCAGACGGTCAAGACCCGAAAACCCTTCCCCTCATGTTCACCCCAGGCATCGTTTAGCCCACGGTTTTCAAACTTGTCTTCAGCACCACAACCCTGTCCTCAAACAAATCTTAGTAAATGAAAATAAGCTGCTCTGTTTGAAGGAGGGGGAAGACTTTCTCCATCCCACTGAGCCCCTATATCTACCTCCGTCAGGGCCAGGACTCAAGGGAAGTGAACTTGCCCAAGGTCCCCAAACTGGCTAGTGGCGGGTCATCAAGCCACACATCTCCCACTTCCAATCCAGAACTCTTGTCTTTACTGCCATTCCCCGTCCCCCAGGCCCACCCCACGGCCTGTCCAGTTGGCTATTTATCAGTTTGGACTCTGCAGGCAAAGTAGAGCCAGATTCTAAAATCTGAGGAAACAAACAATGCACTTTCCTCGGGGGCCCCTTAAACTTTAAGTGTGAGTAATCTCTAGTGGCCTCCAGGGACCTTTCCAAGGATGCCCAAACTTTTCCTAAGGCCCAGAAGAAGGAAGGACACTGGTGGGGGAGGGGTACGTGGGAGCCAGATGTACCCACCACCACCACCACCAGCAGTCTCCCGCAGGAAATCAGTTTCTGTGACAGCTTCCGTTTGTTTAAATTTTGTGTGCTAATCCATGTCACATACACGCTTGGCTCTGTATCCTTCTTTTTCCTCAAAATCTTTAGCATAGTAAACGCTCCAGAAAGTTGCTGCGCCTTTAACCCATAGACCCGCAAACTCTGAGAAGCATGGAGTTAACACAAAATCCATGTTCTGAGAATCAAAGATAAGGCTCTTTTCAACTCTGCTGAAATATAGGCTAGGTTTTGTGACCAAAGATGGAATAAAATATGAATGGAAATACAGTAAATAGAATTTCCTCGGTACAGCAGTGTCATGCCTGGCACAGAGTGAGGGGTAATGTGAGCAATGGAAAGAGCCAGGCGAGAGCCCCAAAATGGACTGTCTGGCCTAAGCCTGAGTTTGAAATCCATTCTTCTGAGAACCCAGGCAGTAGCAACAGCTGACAGTTTACTCTCCCCTAGGGCTGAACTGCCCTATTCTGTGTCAAATAAGGGATGATCATACTGGCCTGTGTGATGCTCCTGACCTTAAAAAGATTAATAATAATAATAATGTCTTTGTCTCTGATTTTTTCCCTACGAAGAAGGCTCTGGGTCTCTAGGGTAGGAGGAACTGTATGATAGGAAACAAGCTTGGTCTTCCCAGTGCTTCTGCAGGCAAAGGGAAGGCAGGATTTTGCAGAAGTTAAAGACCAAGCTTTACTGGAACTTGTAGTGATGAGAAGCAATAGACCATCCCTGGTGGGTCTGGGATGGGATCCCGTGTTACGGAGTGCCTTGGATGAGATGCTGAAGCAGAAGCAGGGTGAGGACTCTAAGTTGAGAGACGCTCCAGGGCAGAGGAGAAGTTTAGTTACTTTTAGGCAAGATTTGCTTAGCATATAGATAATAAGGAGAAACTAGCGGTTTCCCTAATCAATTAGGTTAGCTATGATCATTGAAGCAGCAGGGGGTGTTGTGCATGTATGTTGGCAGGGGTGGGGGAAGTATTGTGCCAAGTACATTGTTAATATTGATGAAGATAAAGTTATGTGGGAGGGTGAAATATTCTCCACGATTAATCCACAAGAGAAAAGTCAAAGCCCAGCCCACAGCCTGTTAAAAAACAGACTAACTGAGGTTAGAACCCAGCCTTGGAAATGATGTCAAATCAGATTCTACGTGTTAGTGATTCATTCTACAAACCCCAGAGAGATTAATTTTTAAAGTCCAGCTAAGTCACCTCCTGATGGTTTGGTGGCTTCTTCATTTTCAAAGATTGATCTGAACGCTTTACATCCCTACTACAGAGAAGCCCAAAGCCAGCGCTAAGATACTCACAAGTATGGCTGCAACGGTTTTTAAATTCTGAATTACTTCCTTGCCAGCCAGCAAATAGCATTGCCCTGATCCCCCTAGATGGATGCTCTTCCATTGCTCCTGCCCCCAAGCTCCTCCCTGGGAAACCCCAAGATCCACACACCTAACAACAACAAACATAATACGTAGGGCAGCTCCTTGCATGAGCTGTGTTCATTCTGATTGGCCGGTGCCCCTCCTGGAACTGGTTGTTGATGATTTTGAATAGCAAGGCTACCTGTAGAGGTGCAAATCAACAGTGAAAGCACTATTGATTTTAGACAATGACCTAGGAAATTGAAAGACCTTTGATTGTTTTCATGCCATCATATTTATGCCCCTTAATCACAAAACAGCTTTGCATAGCTTCACTGTGGTCAGTCAGGAGGGGGTCACGGAAAGTTCTAGTAGAGTCTGCCACCTGCTAGTTTTTACCGTCATCCCTTCTCTCTAGCCTCTGTTTTCTTGCGTTCATTCAAAGAGTGTAGACCAACACAGGGGTTCCCAACCCTGGCTGCCCAGGAGAACTCCCTGGGGAGACTTTGATAAAGCCTTGCACCCAGAGATTCTGATTTGATTGACGTGGGAGTGGGCCATCTGTGCTGTTTGAGTTCTGCTGATTCTCTGAGCAGCCAGTGTGGAGAGCCACCGCACTAGCTGGTCACCAAGGCCCTGGAGCCATGATTATAATCCAGCTGCTCCTCCCACCTCACCTGTAAAAACAATGTGCTCTCCAGGACTGACAATAGGTGCTGCCTGTCTTCTGGCCCAGGTCAAGGACATCTTGGCTGAGAGGGTATCTGAGTTCCGGGAGAAGACCCAGACATACCAAGCATTCCTGAAGCACCTGAAGAGCCTGGCGGGCAGGCAGATCTGGAACGTGGCCGTATGTCCTCCGGGCCAATCACGAGCCCCACTGCACCTATTTCTTAACCTCACCGAAATGTTGAAATAGGCGTTGGCAGAATCAGTGTGCAAAAGGGTCTCAGCAGATTGAAACGACAGGCACAATAAGTAACTATTCAATATTTAACAAACATTATTTAATAACATATTTCAAAGAAGACTCTAAGTCAAGTTCAACAGAATAAGCCAAGTAGGAATACAAGTGCTAATTTTGTGATAAGACCTTCAAATAAGCTAATTTAGACTTAGGCTGCATTAACAGGAGTATAATACCTAAAATAAGGAGGGTAGTCTCCTCTACCTCAGACTGTTCAGATCACAGCTGAAGAATAATGCTCAGATCAGGGAATCACATTTCAAGGTCTGATTGTTTTTGACCTCAGAAGAAAGCAGAAGTTTTCAAAGTACACACGCTCCTTCCCTTATGTACCCCAAACGGTGTATTAGAAATCCTTGGGATACAGAGAATGGAGAGAGAACATGTTTCCTTTGAAAAATCTCTTCAAGTGATTCCAAAATGTTCCCATTCACTGTCAAGAACTCTGACTCAAACCCTGGAGCCTGGCAAGGAGATGGTGGCAGGAGAGTGAGGGGTTGGAAACCACATCAGAAAGAGGAATGGTGGGGGTGGGGACAATCAGAGGGACCATGACAGCTGCCTTCAAATATTTCTAGACTCCCAAGGAGACGTGTGATGTATTTCATATGATCACAAAGGGTAGAAGTACGACCGATAGCTGAGAATCCAGGGAAGCAGATTTCCACTCAGTGGAAACAAAAACTAAAATTGAGCTGCTCATCGCTCTATGACATAAATCACACCAAAACCCTTTTTGACCCACCTCCTAGAGAAATGGAAATAAACAAATGGGACCTAATGAAACTTAAAGGCCTTTGCACAGCAAAGTAAACCATAAACAAGACGAAAAGACAAGCCTCAGATTGGGAGAAAATATTTGCAAATGAAGCAACTGACAAAGGATTAATCTCCAAAATTTACAAGCAGCTCATGCAGCTCAATAACAAAAAAACAAACAACCCAATCCAAAACTGGGCAGAAGACCTAAATAGACATTTCTCCAAAGAAGATATACAGATTGCCAACAAACACATGAAAGAATGCTCAACATCATTAATCATTAGAGAAATGCAAATCAAAACTACAATGAGGGCTTCCCTGGTGGTGCAGTGGTTGAGAGTCCGCCTGCCGATGCAGCGGACACGGGTTCGTGCCCCGGTCCGGGAAGATCCCACATGCCGCGGAGCGGCTAGGCCCATGAGCCATGGCCGCTGAGCCTGCGCGTCCGGAGCCTGTGCTCCACAACAGGAGAGGCCACAGCGGTGAGAGGCCCACGTACTGCAAAAAAAACCCAAAAACAAACAAACAAAAACTACAATGAGATATCATCTCACACCGGTCAGAATGGCCATCATCAAAAAATCTAGAAACAATAAATGCTGGAGAGGGTGTGGAGAAAAGGGAACACTCTTGCACTGCTGTTGGGAATGTGAATTGGTACAGCCACTATGGAGAACAGTATGGAGGTTCCTTAAAAAACTACAAATAGAACTACCATATGACCCAGCAATCCCACTACTGGGCATATACCCTGAGAAAACCATAATTCAAAAAGAGTCATGTACCAAAATGTTCATTGCAGCTCTATTTACAATAGGCAGGACATGGAAGCAACCTAAGTGTCCATCAACAGATGAATGGATAAAGAAGATGTGGCACACACATACAATGGAATATTACTCAGCCATAAAAAGGAACGAAATTGAGTTATTTGTAGTGAGGTGGATAGACCTAGAGTCTGTCATACAGAGTGAAGTAAGTCAGAAGGAGAAAGACAAATACCATATGCTAACACATATATATGAAATCTAAGAAAAAAAAATATCATGAAGAACCTAGGCGTAAGATGGGAATAAAGACACAGACCTACTAGAGAACGGACTTGAGGACACAAGGAGGGGGAAGGGTAAGCTGGGACGAAGTGAGAGAGTGGCATGGACATATATACACTACCAAACGCAAAATAGATAGCTAGTGGGAAGCAGCTGCATAGCACAGGGAGATCAGCTCGGTGCTTTGTGACCACTTAGAGGGGTGGGATGGGAAGGGTGGGAGGCAGGGAGACGCAAGAGGGAAGAGATATGGGGACATATGTATATGTATAACTGATTCACTTTGTTATAAAGCAGAAACTAACACACCATTGTAAAGCAATTATTCTCCAATAAAGGTGTTAAAAAAAAATTGAGCTGTTCATAGAGGAACTGGGGTTTCCTGTCCTCACCCATGTTTCAGCCCAGGTCAACACAGCCCAGGTTGTCACTGTAGATTCCATCACTACGTGGGAAGGAGAGCACTGAGTGGACTGGCCAGTCATTTCCCTCCCTGCCACGTTCTGAGATGCTACAGCCTCAACCAGATCCAAGTGGAATCTCCCAAGAGGAAAAGGACAACTCTCCCTCAGTGATGTGGAAGCCCAGCACCTTAACACAGCCCACGGGAAGTGCAGCAATTTCAGAGGCCGTGCAATGAGGCTGAGATCCCAAGGCAGGATGGCACCTCTGTGGCCAGCACTGTGGCCACCTGCACCAGCTAAGTAGGGGTGGCTCAGAACTGGCTGCTGAGCCTCACTCACTTGAATCCCAGTCCTGCCCCTTCCTAGCTGGCAGACCTTGATCAAATTTCATAATTTCTCTGTGCCCCAGTGTCTTCATCTGCAAAGGGGGGATAATTGCATCATCTCACTGGGTTGTTGTGAGGATTGAGTAAATACGTGTGAAGGGGTTAGACAGCAGGTGGAACGTACCAAATGCCGTAGAGTGTTACCATCCATTCCTCACCCGATCCAAAATCGCAGGTGGGTGGAGGCCTCCCATATGGTCTGAACTGAGTCTTGTCTGCAGAGCACACTGAGACTCCTCTTGACCCTTTCACTACCAGAGAAGACCGTAAGCAGGTGCCTATGGGTCTTGGACTTGAGGGATCGAAGGCCAAGGCTGTAACTCTCTCTCCTTAGTCCTTAGGGGGACACATTATAAGCCGGCATCGCTATTCAGATCTGAATCCATTTCTGGCTGTGGGCAACACTAACCTCAATCTGATATCAGAAGGTAAGCTACCCCAGAACACTCTGGACAGAACCTAAAAAGTTTTTGTCTCTTTTTAAAGAATTGCTATATCAGAGCCCAGGTCTCTGGCTCTCAATCCACCATGGGAAGCTCAGGCTCCTGGCAGGAGGCACACTGATGCAAGGGGTGGCTGATGCTTCCTTCTTCACCACCTACCACACATACACGCAACACCCAGCCTGGACCACAGTTCAGTTAGCCCGCATCAGCCTGGGGCGGTATCAGAGGCTGACGTGAAGGCTCTCTGTGGCCCAAGGACCAGCACCTCCTTCTCTTCATGCCCACACCCCCAGTTTCTGTGAGAGAAGCCACAGATCTAGTTAGGACACGCTGGGGACATCGTGGGGCCCCTGGGGGCAGGAGGAAGGCGATGATTAATTGTATGTGCTGGCTGAGAGGGACGTTCCCTTGGGGCGCTCCGTGCTATACCACTCGTCTCCCCCGAAGGGCTCAGCCTTCACACTGCCTCCGGCTGCTACAGGGATGCTAGCACTCCCGTTTACTGGGTGCTGACTTTGTGCCAGGCTCTGCTGGATACTTTACACACGTCACATCTAATGTGTGCAGCCATCCGGTGGAGGTCGCTTGTAGAGGCGGGCATGGGATGGAGACCCAGTCTGCCTGATTTCCAAATAGGCATGCTTGTTTCTTCTCCATCAGCGCCTCCCCAGGGCTTCTAACTCCCCGCTTCCCTTGTTCCACCCCCTCCCTCACCCATCAAATGCCCTCCTACCGGCTGACAGGCTGGCACTGGATGCAGGGGAGCAGTCACACTGCCCCTTGTGAACTTCGGGGTGTGGCCAACCAGGAATTATATTACAGGCATTGTAACCCTCCGCAGGGGATTGCTGGCTGTCCCTGGTGGGTGGGAACTGAGAAGTGTTGGGAGAGACCTACTGGCAGAGGACAAGCTCTCATGCCCCCATTCAGCTTTGTGTGGGACCCACCCAGTGGGGAGGAGAGGAAAGGCCTCACCCCTGCCTGGCCCAGTCAACTGTTTTGCTGAGTCCTCCAGGCCTGCGGTCCAGGACGACCTTAGCTCAACCCCCAAAGACTAAGGGAGAAGCAGCCTAGGCTCTGGGGCATCAGGATAGCAAGGATGGCCCGGCCCCCATGGGGCCTTCTACACTAGGACTAGTAGCACTAGCTGTGTTCTTCTGCTGGGATGTTGGTCGTTACCTTTGGCTTAAGGTCTCTGCTTTCCCAGCTCTGCCAAAGCCACCTCCAGCCTGAGCTCAGCCTGCTCCGGTGAGGCCAGTAGCAGGGAGGGAAAGGTCCACAGGGGCTCCTTTGGAGTCCCCCTGCCGCCTGCCTTCCAATCAGCATACCGCTGCTGTGCCTGGAGCAGAACCCACGTCAGATTCCCTGCACCGCCGCTTGATCTCCTCACCACATCTCCTCTGTGGAGCCACAACCACTTTTTAAAGCCAGAGGGGACTTCTCTGACCACCATGTGGTGACAACGGGGCCAAAAGGAGGTTTTGTGAATTGTTCACTTTGCTTTAAAGGTGTGGGTATCCCACTTAGAGGTCAACAGCGGTGGCAAGAACAAAAGGCAAATCCAATGATTTGAGCTCTGTTCATAATGGAAACAAACCACGTCTCAGCTTAAGTTACGCCCTTACCTTGATCCCAGTATTGAATGAGTTAGATTTAGTTAACCAGCCTCTGCTGAAAGATGAAAACAGGCCTGACGGGCCTTGGGGACAGGAAGAGACCCAGTTCACACGGCACGTGCACTAACAAGAGTAAATGTCATGCAGCTGCTGCCACCCTTCCCTGTGGAAGGGACAAGGGGGCCTGGTCCACGGCGCGCTCAGATCCCCGCGCTGCTCCTCGCAGAGAAAGGTGACCTTTTCTTCTCCGCTGCTGACGTTTAAGAGTACAGAATAATCTCGCAATCCTCTTGCACCTGTGCAGAAATGTCATTTTCTTCAACAGATTCCTCTAAGTGAACATTCTCTTGCTGGGCTGGCGAGTGCAGACCTGGAGCCGGAGGGAATTGCGGAGTCTGCGCATAACCCCCACTCTCAAAAGGTAAGAATTCTGCTGGTCACTTTTGAGAGTTGTTTTTTCTCTTTGCATAACCGAGTCCAGTCATCTGTAGAAATTTCAGAACAGATGGAAGGAAAACCTGTTTCCTGTCCTCTGTAGCCTGGTGCGGCACCAAGGCTTTCAGCAACCCTTGAGCAGGCAGCTCCGGTGACCAGCTGTGGTCGTTGCTTCCCCAAACTGTACCTGAATCCCAGAGGACAGTCTTGCCAAGAGGGGCAATACTTCATACACACACACAGGGACAGGGATCCCAAGCCAGGAGTCACCTTGGTCATGTAGGAAGTCTTATATTAAGTCATGCTTTCAGCCATGTACGACCTTCATTTATTTTTCCTTGGGAATGGAAACTTTGAAATCTGTTCCCGAGCCAGTGTGCATCTGGGTAAGGGCCCCAGAGAGGAAAACAAGCTAACCAAACACAGCACCCTCGGTGGCCACACAGATGGAAACACACTCGAGGCACCGGCCATCTCCGTTAACACTATGTCAGCACACCAGTGGTCATGGTGCCAAGGGTAAGGGGGGCAGCCATCACCATCCCGACTCTTGTCTCAGATAGAAGAGTCCCTAGTCCACCGTTGGAAAGTTCTATTCAACGCCTTTACGAACTCTGCAAAATGGAAAAACGATAGCATCTACAAACCAAGAAATTCGGTGGGTCACTTTCAGCAAATCACGTTTAAAAGCACCTGTGTTGAGAAGGCTCCTCCATCCTCACAGGGGACAAAGGGAACTGGAGACTGGAGTTAATGGCACCCGGAAATAAGAGCATGTGGAAATGCTCCAGGCATTTTGTGCAGAGGCATCCTGGCCTCAGAGGGAAAGTGTGCAGTGATCCCTGTTCATTGAGGGTATGGGGGGTTGGGGACAGACCTTTGGGAGGACGTCATTCTCTCTTTGAACGAACAGGCAGCCAAATTGTCCTCAAATTGTGCCAAGTGTCCTTTGTGTCCATTTAGATTGAGTCTAAGTGATTAATTAGCGGCACCAAGAAGCAGAAAACTTGCTCTTAGTTTTAACATATCAAATAACTCCAAACGGCTTTTGTCTCCACAGTGGGAATCTGTGTCAGCCTTCTGACAGGCTCAGTGCCAGCAAAATGCCTTGGCCCATGTGAATGCTGGCAGGCAAGTCCTCTTCAGGGAGGGCCCAGACACCGTCGAGGACCTGAGCATCGCCTACAGAGGGGTCGGGGCTGCCACAGTCAGTGCACAAAAATCCTGCCAGCAGCTCCTGGGGAGGTAAGCAACAAACCCTGGACCCTGATGGTGAAGCTTGACGTCAAAAAAAAACAAGTGGGAAGATGGAAACTCCTATATGTAGAATCACTGCTTGTTCTTTCTATAATTTTGCTAAATGAATCCAACCTTATTTGACTTTGATTAATTAGGTGCCACTCTTTGAGTGAGGAATACAACAAAAATGGCCCAGGACTGTGTTCAGCCCCACTGCTCTTGTACACATCAACACTCCTGCAAACCCACACCGGGCAGCGTCCAAGTGGTACCCACCACTCCCACTGCTCGGGGGCACTCTATTTCTTCCTCAGTAAAGGCAGTGTCCAAGTCTAAGTCCTGTCCAGTTCATAATGGAATTGACCCTAATGGTCTATTTATTTAATGCCTGGTTCCAGCATGTTCAGGCTACTCAGTACAGCCTCCCAGGCCCCAGTTTTCCTGAATGCCTTGTTTAGGTGATTTCTAAGTGCCTATCCAACTCATAAAATGAGACTCGGGGGTGTCTGAACCGCCACCATCCAATATCTAGCACGTGCCAGTAGTCACTGAGGCTGCCCTTCTCCAGGTGCTGGGGTGAGCTGATGCTGGATGAGGCCTGCAGGCTGCTCCTGGACGAGCTTTCCCTCCCAGGCTGGGCTCCAGGTGGGAGGGTGGCATTCGAGAGGACTCTGGTGGTCAGCTTCTTCTTCAAATTCTACCTACAAGTTCTGCAGGAACAGAAGAAGCGAGTAGAACTGTTCTCTGTGCCTGTAAGTGCTCTGGCTTTTATGTGCTCCTGGCAGCGTAAGCTCCCACCTTCCCCACTACTCTTGCAAACTGTCTTGTGGGCAGCCTGTCAGTTCCCAGCCATCCCTTCTTCCGGAAGTCAGCCCTGAAGGGCTACTGCGTGACGCTCAGGATGCCAGGCTGTCTTCAATGCACAGATGTTTACCACATGCCCTGAGCAGGGAAACATGACGGGACCCCTATCTCCTATGTGCAATTCTTTTCTTTTTAAAATCAACTTTATTGAAGTAGAATTACATAGAACAAAATGCGCCTATTTAAACTCAGAGAGTTTTGACAATTGTGTAAACTGGCATCACCATCACCTCAAACGAGAGATAGGGTATTTCCATCACCCCAAAAAGTGCCCTATTGCCCCTCTGCTGTCAATCCTCCCACCCCTGCCCCCAGGCAACACCCCTGATCTGCTCTGTGACACTATAGATTAGTTTTGCCTATTCTAGAATTTTATATTCAATATGAAATGTAAAACAAAAATTTAGTTTTCAAAAAATCTAAAAGGTTGGGTGGTGGTGGGATGAATTGGGAGATTGGGATTGACATGTATACACTGATGTGTATAAAATGGATGACTACTAAGAACCTGCTGTATAAGAAAATAAATAAAATTAAATTAAAAAAAAAACCTAAAAGGTTTATATGCTAATATTTAAGTAGCTTCTTTTCAGAATTTCTGATTATAAACTTCTGGAATATGTTACCTACCAAAGCAAAATATTTTCACTCTCTTTCTCCCTCTCTTTCTCCCCCTCCCCCTCTCTCTTCTGAATCTATCTTTCCTCCCCTGACTGTGACTACAACTCTCACCCTAACTTGCACCCCTGTTCCCCAGTCACACCCCACGTGTGTTCCTAAACTGTCTGGTTTTCATTCATTCAGATGAAGACCCTCACAGGACTTCCCTGGAGGTCCAGTGGTTAAGACTCCGTGCTTCCACTTCAGGGGGCCCGGGTTTGATCCCTGGCTGGGGAACGAAAATCCCGCAAGCTGTGCGGCGAGGCCAAAATAAAAAAAGAAAGAAAAGAAAGAAAGATGAAGACCCTCACAAACCACATTTACTAGAATAACTCTTGCTGCCATTGAGTTTCTTAATCAAGACCCTTGATGTGTTTCAGTGACACCCAGAGAGCCTTCCCAGTTTTGCTGCTCTCTCAGAAAAACTGAGTTGTTGAGGAAAATAATCAGGATTTGGGCTCTTTTGTGTACAATGAACCACCCCAGCTCATTCTAGAATGGCTTTTCCAACCCCAGATTTTCTTGCTTCTCCTCCTGCCTCTGCCCAGCTTGCTGGCAGGCCTCTCTCTCCTCAGACTGGCTTGAGGATCAGATTCAAACAGTCAGTCCAGGTCTTCCTTATGTGGAAAGGGAGGGAGGGCAAAGAACATTCACAGAAGTGAATCCTGGGAGGTGATGTGGATTTGCGTCATCCAGGCTACCCGAACCTTACGGTTTCTTGGCTACTTAAGCCAAGTCACTTTCAAAGCCCAGTTTAATCAGAGACTAATCAGCTTATCTTTATTGTTTTGAATCGTCTTTCAGAACAGACGCCGTTATCCTGAAATTTCAGACCGATTCCTAAGTGCTCTAGAAGACTTCCCGGTCACAGTACCCCAGGGAGTCCAAAGGTACCAGGTCAGTGAGTTTAATTTAATGGAAACCTAGAAACTAAGAGACAGCTGTAGCTGTGTGAACAGGCAAGTGCTTCAAAGTTGTGATTTTCCCTTCTAACTTTCTAGTTTTTGCTAGCACATTGGCCCTTTTGTTCAGGTCGATCCAGGGAGAGGCTGGATCTAAGACCAGGCCTGAGCTACCGCTGGATGCACTCAGGGCCAAACCGACCTGAAACAGTTTGACCATCTGACTAATAATTGAGAGTGCCTTCAAACTGCTGTTCTTTGGGCATTTGTTTGAGGAGCAGCTAAGCCAGGAGTGGGGGGAAGGACAGAGCAGGACAGTAGCAAGGTTCAGCCTCCAGCCCTGATTGCAAATGTTTAATCTCCAGTCGGCAAGACAAGAGCCCTGCAAGTAACTGAAGCCCCTCTTCTTGAAGGACAATTTAGAAAGTATCTCTATTATTATCTATTAGAGCACAGCCCCTCCTGCCACCCGATCTCCACACACAGTCCACACATAGATCTTCGCTGAGAAGAGTTCCAGAATAAACACGTGCTCCCTTTACTTTTTAGTTTTTATTGGAGTACAGTTGATTTACAATGTTGTGTTAGTTTCTACAGTACAGCAAAGTGAGTCAGCTATACGTATACATCTATCCCCTCTTTTTTGGATTCCCTTCCCATTTAGGTCACCAGAGAGCACTGAGTAGAGTTCCCGGTGCTATTTACTGTAGCTTCTCATGAGTTACCTATTTTATACATAGTATCAATAGTGTATATATGTCAATCTCCACCTCCCAATTCATCCATTTACTTATACTGCCAGTGATGTTTCTGTGCACAAAAATATTACAAGGGGGGCTTCCCTGGTGGCGCAGTGGTTGGGAGTCCGCCTGCCGATGCAGGGTACACGGGTTCGTGCCCCGGTCCGGGAGGATCCCACATGCCGCGGGGCGGCTGGGCCCGTGAGCCATGGCCACTGAGCCTGCGCGTCCGGAGCCTGTGCTCCGCAACGGAAGAGGCCACAACAGTGAGAGGCCCGCGTACCGCAAAAAAAAAAAAAAAAAAAAAAATATTACAAGGGCAGCCGAGGCACCTTAGACCAGATCGGGAGAGACTCCATTGCCATGTGCCCCCCATCTCCCACCAGAGGCCCTGCTTCAGCCAATAAGCAGGCTTTTGGCTTAGATTTTGGTCCCCCATCCTCAGGAATTACAGCACTCAAGGCCTCATCATCATGGTCACTTTACGTGTAAACAGGCTGATCATTGGAAAGGTAAGAAAGCAGGACAGGGAGACCCTCTGAATTCCAGAATAAAGGGGTGCGGGGCACCACTTGGGAAAAGAACATGCCAAAAGGGGAAGCCAGAGTGCCCCTTCACCTACTTCACAATTTTGCCAAAACACTGGCCCTGTCTAAAGCATTGCCGCATAACCGAAATAACAATTCCCCAGTCTAGTTACATCATTAAATTGCCACGCTCATCTGACCCACTCCACTGTTTGTTGCCTGAGGGTGACCATCTGATTTCTCAATCCTGAATCAGGAGTGTTGGTAATCGGCCAGGTCACTTCTGAAGATTAAAGTTTTCCAGGGAAACTCTTGTCTTTTCTCTGTAGAGTGTGGATTCTCACCAATCCCTCCAAGATCCAGTCGGATGCCCCATCATGCACCTACCAGGCCTTAAACATGGCGCAGATGAAGCCATATTTTGTGATGAGATCCCCATGCTGGATAAAGAACTTTCAATGGCTTTGGTGACCAGTACCAAAGCCCATGCAGAAATCATGTAAGTAAATGAAAAGCTTTCAAAAGGCTTTTTTAAAGCACACTTGGGGATTCCCTTGGAGGAATGTGACCATTCTCCTGAATGTTCTAAACCCAAAGAACCTTATGGAAAGAATTTTAAAAAGGTCACCAGCCCCAGGAGGAGGAAGGGAGTGTAACTTGAAATGCCCATCATGAAAGAGAGAAGAAAATCACAATTAGGGCCCTCGCTTTCATTCTAATCTCATCTCCCTGCTGCTGCCTCAAGCATGGCTCAAAGGAGTAACTCTGAGTAGGGCTAATATTCAGCTGGTGATAAAACAATGAATGAATGGTAAATGGCCACTGTCCTAAGCTTCCTAAGGACACCCCTGCCACAGCCCTACTGGTCCCTCCCTCTCCTCCCATCCCAGTAGCTATGATGTTACCCCAGGCCCAGCAGGGGGCCTCCTGGACCCTGCTCTGTGTCAGATCAGCTCTGATTGGTCAGGGCCTACGGTGAACCAGTTGTTATATATTTTGATTTTCACCCATGCTCTATCTCTCCCTCAGGTTTAGGGCCCTCAAAGCTTGCTGATTTCTACTTCTTAAATATTTCTCTTTTTTCAGATCAATTGATTTGTCCGAGGCCCTTGAACTACCTGGGGTGGTTGATGTGATAAGAGCGGAGGACATTCCAGGCACCAGTGGTACCCAAAATGACAAACTGTTGGCCGTGGATAAGGTAAGGTACAGAACGTGCCTTCCCACATGACTTTGTGCAGATAATCACCAAGGTACCACCTCCAGGTGGCCTTCCGTCGCCTCCCAGCCCTCTCTGTCACTGGGGGCTAGAAGTGCCAATTCTTCCCGCTTCTCTCTACCCCTAATGCCTTTATTCAGATGGACCTACTCTTCTGGAATCAGGAAATAACATCGAGAAAAGGAAATTTATTACAGGAAAACAACAAGTCCGAGTTTTCCCACTGTGTGCTCTTGAGTCAATTTACTCTTATTTGAAGAATAAATGCTGGAATTGACATATATCAGGATAGAAAACCCTTGAAAAATCTAGAAAGGAGAGTACAAATATATAGCCAGTCTCTGTTCTTTACACTGAACTCTTTCCTTTCCTGGACTAACCCTCTTCCTGCCACCTCCCACTCACCTTCACATACTCCATTTTTAATAAAGTTGCTCATGTCATCCTTGACCTTTCAATTCAAGTCTACAATCATTCATTGAGCACTTGCTTTTGGAGCCAAACTACCTTGGTTCATGGCCTCGCTCTGCCACTCACTAGCTGTGTATCATCACCTGTGAAATGGTATCATGATACCTGTAAAATATCATTATCTGTAAAATGGGAATAATCGTAGCACCCACCTCATTGTGTTGTTGTGAGATTTAAATGAGCTGATACGTGCAAAGTGCTTACCACAGTGCTTGGCATGTGAAGGCTCTCAGTAGGTGTTAGCTACTACTGTTGCATCTCAGGCTGTATCTCTTCCAGCCATGAAACAAACCACTGTCCTTTTGGTTGAACTCCAGATGAAGAGGTTGGCTGTTATTTAGGAGCTATGTTATCTGCTCGGGCTGCCATAACAAAATATTGGGTGGGCCAAAAAGTGCCTTCAGTTTTTTAAATAAAAATAAAAGATATTTTTCATTTTCACCAAGAACTTTATTGAACAATGTATCCACCCTTTTGTTCCACTACCTTCTGCCATTTTTCAGGCAACTTCATAATTCCATCTCCCCAAAATTTTTATCTTTTTGAGCAAAGAACTGTCCCTTTTATTGTCCTCCAGGGAATTGAAATTTTTTCCATTAAGAGAATTTTGTAAAGACCGAAATAAATGGAAATCCGAAGGTGCAATGTCTGGTGCATACAGCAGATGAATCAGAACTTCCCAGCCAAGCTGTAACAGTTCTTGCCCGTTCATCAAAGAAACATGCGGCCTTGCGTTATCCTGATGGAAGATTATGCGTTTTCTGTAGACTAATTCTGGACACTTTTCGTTGAGTGCTGCTTTCAGTTGGTCTACTTGGAAGCAGTACTTGTTGGAATTAATCATTTGGCTTTCCGGAAGGAGTTCATAATAGAGGACTCCCTTCCAATCCCACCATATACACAACCTCACTTTCTTTGATTGAAGACTGGCCTTTGGTGTGGTTGGTGGTGGTTCATTTCGCTTGCCCCACAATCTCTTCTGTTCCACGTTATTGTACAGTATCCACTTTTCATCACCCGTCACAATTTGTTTTAGAACGGAACGTTTTCTTTACGTTTCAGTAGAGATTTGCATGCAGAAATATGGTCAAGAAGGTTTTTTTCACTTAACTTATGTGGAACCCAAACATCAAAGCGCTTCACATAACCAAGCTGGTGCAAATGATTTTCCACGCTTGATTTGGACATTTTGAGTACGTTTGGCTATCTCCCGCGTTGGTATAACGTTGGTTGTTCTCAATTATTGTTTCAATTTGATCGCTATCAACTTCAAGTGGTCTACCTGTGTTGATGCTCAGCTGGACCGTGGAGCATCGTCCAGCAAGAAATCTCCAGCACGAAACTTTACAAACCACTTTTGACACGTTCAGCCAGTCATAGCACCTTTTCCATACACTGGACAAATCTTTTTTTGCGTTTCAGTTGCGTTTTTACCTTTCTTGAAATAATAAAGCATAAGATGCCGAAAATGTTGCTCTTTTTCTTCCATCTTCAATATTAAAATGGCTACACAAAAATTCACCAGTTTTGATGTCTTTTTCTAAATGCACACTGATATGACAGCTGTCACATAGAATCTAACAAAATTGTTTCAAATGAAGTTAAAGACAACTAAGCGCTACTAGAGCCGTCTTACGGAAAAAACTGAACGAATCGTTTGGTCCACCCAGTACCACAGACTTGATAGCTTAAAAAAGAGAAATGTATCTTCTCACAGTTCTAGAGGCTAGAAGTCCAAGATCAAGGTGTTAGCAGGTTTCTCCTGAGGCCACTCTTCCTAGCTTGCAGATGGCCACCTTCTCCCGTGTCCTCACATGGCCTTTTCTCCGTGTATGAGCCTCCCTGGTATCTCTACCTCTTCTTCTTCTTTTTTTTTTGTCCCTACCTCTTCTTATAAGGACACCAGTCATACTGGATTAGAGCTCCACCCTTAGGACCTCATTTCACCTTCATTACCTCTTTAAAGGCCTTATCTCCAATACAGTCACCTTCGGGGTCAGCCCCTCAACATATGAATTTTGGGGTTGTGGGGTGGGGGGAAGCACAGGAATCACATTGTACAAAAAATACTCTCCTTATCTTTAAACTCTAAAATGACTCCATGAAGGCGACACTCGCGGACGACCCTTGACAGAGGATGCAGCCGATTCAGGTCACAGCCAGTCTCACATCCACTCTGGGGCTGACATTCACCGAGTAAAATGGCCAGTAGAAGCATCTGTATGATTTTAATTAATTTTTAAATTAAAATTTAAAAGAAATTTTTTTTAGCCAAGCACATGTAGTCACATGTGGTTATTATTGGTCAACAATGATAACTAAAACACCAGCCGTTGGTAAGCTTGCACTAACAGTACTTCTACCCAGAATTTTCCACCTGCTTCATGTATGTACTTTCCGCAGGTACTCTGTGTGGGCCAGATCATCTGTGCTGTGGTTGCAGAGACAGATGCACAGGCAAAGCACGCAAAAAGATAAAGGTAACCTGTGAAGAACTGGAGCCCATAATCTTCACCATTGAGGAAAGCAGGCTGCCTGATCTCTCCCGTAAGGTTGTAGAATCAAAAGTTCCTTTACAAACTTCTTAATGCGAGACTAATTCAGGGCTCTACTTTTTTTTTTTGTCACAGGCTTGCTCTGGAAAAATCAGCTTGCTCTGGAAGATATTACTTAAATGAATTAAAATTAGCTTTGGCTCCAAGAAACAGGAAAAAAATAGAAGTTTCTTTCTCTCTCACGTTCAGAAAATCTAGAAGTGGCCAGTCCCGGGCTTATATGTGTTTCTAAGTGTCAAGGGTCTGGCCTTCTTGTATATAGTTGCTCCGTCCTACGTGGTTTCCATTCTCCAGATCACACTTTGGTCCACAATGGCTACTGAACTCTGGCCATTGAGAACACATGTCAGTCAGCAGAGAGAATGAGGTGATGACGAAGAGCATATCCCCTCCCCTTAAGGACACTTCCAGAAGCTGCACATAACCTTCCTACCTCTCCTTGGGTAGAACCTAGTCACACGCCACACCAACATACCTAGAAAGGGGATCTGGGAAAGGTAGACTGTATTCTAGGTGGCCAGGTATTCACTAGAAATTGGGGATTCTATTACTTGAAAATAGTGAGAATGGATATTGGGAACAATAATCTTTTCAAGGTAGAGCCCAAAAGCAGTGGGACTTTCATGATGAAATTCCACAGAAATTTCCACTCTCATTTCTGGGTCTAGATGATGGAATGAAAATGCTACTTCCAGCAAAAATAATGAACTTAGATTAGAAAAGTGAGATGTGGACAGGGGTTTGCATGTTCTAATTCAATGAAAGTTGAGAAAAGCTTATTTCTTCCTTTGCTTGTGAAAGAAAATAAAATTTTTTCAAAGGCCCTAGTGAACCATTTGAACATTTTTAAAATGTGCCTAAAAGGTACAACTTACTCAATATTCATAGTGTTAAAGAGGTCATGTTTCTTGTTCTTTCTAAACCAAATCAACTCTGTTCCAAATTCCCATTTCATCAAGTTTGCAAGAAGTCCAAGCCATTGTTCTTGGCTCACCCCCCTTCCTAGGGTTGTACTAGGATCCTAACAAGGGTTTTTTGAAATTTTAATTCCAATCCCATTTCCTCAAGGGGGAAATGGTACCCAAAGGACACACTCATGAAATATATTGGGACTTGGAATGTTTAGAGATCCAGAGTTCCCTCCGATTAGGACTGTCCCCCATCAGCAAAAAAATTCTTTTGCGAAGAAAAGTAGGTCGGACTTCCCTGGTGGCGCAGTGGTTAAGAATCTGCCTGCCAACGCAAGGGACACGGGTTTGATCCCTGGTCTGGGAAGATCCCACATGCCACGGAGCAACTAAGCCCGTACGCCACAACTATTAAGCCTGCGCTCTAGAGCCCAAGAGCCACAACTGAAGCCTGCACACCTAGAGCCCATGCTCCGCAACAAGAGAAAAGCCACCGCAATGAGAAGCCCATGCACCGCAACGAAGAGTAGCCCCCGCTCGCTGCAACTAGAGAAAGCCCCTGTGCAGCAACGAAGACCCAACACAGCCAAAAAATAAATAAATAAAATTTTTAAAAATTTTAAAATCCTTTTATGAAGAATAGCAGGTAGGACTTCCATGGTGGCACAGTGGTTAAGAATCCATGTGCCAATGCAGGGGACATGGGTTTGATCCCTAGTCTGGGAAGATCCCACATGCATGCAACAACTAAGCCCATGTGCCACAACTACTGAGCCTGTGCTCTAGAGCCCGTGAGCCACAACTACTGAGCCCATGCACCACAACTACTGAAGCCCGCACGCCTAGAGCCCATGCACCCCAGCAAGAGAAGCCACTGCAATGAGAAGCCTGCACACTGCAACAAAGAGTAGCCCCCACTCGCCACAACTAGAGAAAGCCCACGTGCAGCAACAAAGACCCAACACAGCCAAAAATAAGTAAATAAAATAAAAAATAAATAAATTTTTAAAAAGTAGCTAAAAGAACAGTCATATATACCAATACTCATTAATCCATTCATTCATTAACGTGACTATATATATGAGAGGCAGTATAGGGTACTAGTTAAAAGCACAGGTTCTAAAACCAGGGCTTCCCTGCTGGTGCAGTGGTTGGGAGTCTGCCTGCCGATGCAGGGGACGTGGGTTCGTGCCCCAGTCCGGGAGGATCCCACATGCTGCGGAGCGGCTGGGCCCGTGAGCCATGGCCGCTTAGCCTGCGCGTCCGGAGCCCGTGCTCCGCAACGGGAGAGGCCACAGCAGTGAGAGGCCGGCGTACCGCAAAATAATAATAATAATAATAAATAAAACCAAACTGCCAAGTTTGAATCCTGGCTACACCACTTCCTAACTGTGTGACCTTGGGCAAGTTTCTTAACCTGTCTGTGCCATGGTTTCCTCATTTGTAAAATGAAAATAATAATACCTACCTCATCGAGTTGTTGTAAGACTAAATGAGTTAATATGTACAAAGCACTTAGAACAGTGCCTGGCACATGTTGGTAGTTAGTACTTGATAAATATAGCATATATTATAATAAGGTTATACTACCCTAGGACACATTTATGGGACGGCAATAAACATACTTCCACATGTACTACGGTGACATATTGAGATCTTGGTTTAGCAAAAAATTAAAATTTCAACTATATTCTTCATTTCCTGCTGCTTTGAGAAATCCAGTATTCATTATTAGGCAAGATGCTTCTGAAAACTAAGCCCAGGCTTGGAAGCTGCCTCTATCACTTATTTGAAGCGTGACTTTGAGAAAGTTATTTTAACCTCCTTAAGCCCAGTTTCTTCAACTGGAAAATGGAGAGAATAATAGAATTCATGTGAGAATACATGTAAATACACTGTATATTGTACAGTGTTTGACACAAAACATGCACTCAATAAATATTAGCTGCTTTCATTATTCCCATTATCGTCATTAGCAAGAAAGGCGATGGACTTAAGGCCATTGGCAAGTGAGAATGCAGGAGTCAGGTGCCATTGTCAAGTGTGGAAAACACCTGGATCTAAAGGTTAAGCAAGGATCAGCTGTCCTAGGTCAATCCATAGAACCACAGGACAGGATGGCTTCCAGTCTTCATGTGTGAGTCAGTTCATGTAACTGTCCAAAAAACACCCCTAGAGCAAAGGGCTAGAAAGGCCCTTATGAGATATGCCAAATACAAAAAGAAATGAACAAACTGCGTACTGTGTCTGGTGGGCTTTCTTGCCCAAGAGCTGTGTTAGGACTTTAGTCCTCCCCCATTAACATGGTCTTCATCCTATACGTGAGCTCCCTAAGTCTGACACGAGTATTTTTCTTCCAGAAGAGGGGAAAAAGGGAGGGCCCTGAGCCTCACTCTTACTGCATTTGGATCTATCACTTGTTCCCTGGAGATCTACACTGAAAATGAGAAATGAGTAGCTATCATCCCGGACCATCATGGTGTCCCCAGATCTCAACTCTAAATGTTTCTCTAATCCTTGTTGGTTTTCTCTGCAATGTAGAAGTTATTTCCTCCGACATCTCATCTCTGCGGGGAGTCTGCTACTCTAGTATGTGCTCCCTTGCTTGCCTGACTCCTTTGTGTGTCTTAGCAGATGGCGATTTTCAGGAGTTTACTGGTTTTTGAGTAAGAACACATTGCCATTGGAAGAAAACAGTCAAAAGAATGAGCTCTTCTTCTTCCTGTCACTCAGGATGCCATAAAACACAACTCATTCCTGTGCCCTGAAAAATAAACTTGAACAAGGAAACATTGAGGAGGCATTTGAAAAAGTCCCTCAAATTGCTGAAGTGACTCAGGATGTTTCACAGAATCTTTGCACAACGTTCTTCTGAAGCAGACATTGAGAACACGAGATTTCCTCTCAGAAAGACCAGCTTCTAAGGTCTTGGCATTTTGCCAAAGTTCTCTTTTCTCGCTTCCTTTCAAATTGGCTTATGTGTTGTTTTGGGGGGTGGGGGGTAGGAAGCAATAGAATAAACAGAAGAAAAATTCCTAAGACTTTGATTAGTCAAGGACAGAGTGAAGAAGGGAAGCAGACACTTTCAACTTGTTATCCAGAACCTCAGTCTCTGAAACAGATGGCCTCAGTTGTCACAGGACAAACGCCTGATCCATCAATGCCTTGGTCAGGACAAATCCAGCTGGCCAGTGCACGTCTCACCTGCTTTTGAATTCCCCAACCAGCATACAACTTCAGGCATTTCCCTGTGCTTACCCTTGACAGGAGAAATCCATGTTGGAGGACAGGAACAGGTTTACATGGAAACACAGCGAGTGCTTGTTATTCCAAAGACAGAGGACAAAGAACTGGACATTTACGTGTCAACACAGGATCCAGCCCACGTGCAGGTGAGGTCCAGGATCACCCCCAGCTTCCTAATTGTGTCATGGCCTTCCACCTCCACAGTCTCACAGCTGGCCACCATTTTACCTGCAGAATCTTAGAATCCAAGTATCGGACATCAGCAGAGCAGCTAAGACCCCAGAACCTTTTCTGATATTTTTCTGGTCTTGTCAAGTAAATGAAAGAACTGCCACAGCCATTTTCAGTTTGAGGTGTACATTCATGGACTTCGTGCTTAAATGTGATTGTGATTGGATGACAACACTTAATTATTTCCGTACTTGATTTTTCCCTAAAATAATCACTACAGGTAACCTTTGGAGTAAACACATCACCTCACAGCACATTTTCATTTCTCCAGTCATAAAGTGCTCCAGGTTTTAGCTGCAAACATATCTTCTTCTTTAGTAAATTGTCAGGTGTTCACTAGCTTTCCCCTTGCTGGGACTTTAGGGGTAGGTGGTTGTCTAAGATTCAGGTTCTGACAGGAATCCAGGACAGTTTCCCTTTAGGAAAGTACCATTTTTCTGCTGGAAAGTCTGCTGGAGACTAACAATGTTTATAGACTCAGTAAAGCTCTGAAAGACAGATTCAGACTATCTCAGTTGTTTCTTTCTTTGTTTTTTACTGACAGTAGATGTCGATGAATTTTGCTGTGATGTTTCAGGAAGCAAAAACCTTCTTTACCATTTCAATCTTGTAAACCTTTCCTGTTATCTACCTTTTACAGAAAACAGTGTCCTCTACTTTAAACATCCCATCAACAGAATCACCTGTCATGTAAAACGAGTGGGTGGAGGTTTAGGCGGGAAGGTAGGAGGACCCGCTGTATCAGGGCTATTGCAGCTGTGGGCACTATCAGGTAAGTACGCGTGGGGGCACGGGAGGGCGTAAAATGCACACAGCTGAGAGCAAATCAGTGGCCTGAGAGTCACTTGGGCTGCTGTCATAACCACCTGAGTGTCCTTGGGCAACTCAGCCTCCTGTCCCTTTTTCTTTATAATTGTAGATAACACCCACCCTCCTAGAGTTATTGGAAAAGTCAAGTGCACATAGAACTTTGAATAGGCTAATTTGCTCTATAAAGGAAAAGTGGTATTATTTGTTGAACACCTCCAGAGCTGACGCGGCCCCGTCCCCGTCCCCGAGCTTCAGGGAAGGTGACCCACTTAGGGGTGGGGCAAGTCACCTGCCCAAGTGGAGTGTCAAGGGGGAAGGCTGCTCCCCAACTTTTCCTTCCTACCGTCAGCTGAAGACAGTGGGACGAGGTAAAAAAGGCTCCCACCCTCTCCCTCACTGCTCCTGAGAAGGGCTTGCTCTTCAATGTGTGCTCAATTGACACATGACAACCTCAAAGAGAGCTCCTGGGCTGAACTCAACCGGAAGTGTTGCTCTTTCACTGTTCATTCTGTTCATGGCGCTGGCTTTTCTATTTCTCATTCATTTTTTTAACATCTTTATTGGAGTATAATTGCTTTACAATGGTTATTCCTCGTTCATTTTTTATGGCTGTTTTTTGTTTTGTTTTGTTACTATGTCAAAGCCCGAATCAGCCTGCAAATTTCAAAGGTCCTGCTTCCTTTGACAACTTCCATGTAGTTCAAGGGTCCCAAAGCACTCAGATATGTGTCTCGTTTTGCAATGACAGGTGGGGAAAAGGTGGAATCTGAAATCCATCCCCAGTGTTTTCCATAATGAAACTCTTTGTATTCACACCCAACAAGGAGTCAGCAAGGGATAATTAATTCATCGTATTCCCACCAAGCTTTGTGCATTTAAGACTTCTCAAACATGACTGCACATCAGAATCATCTGGGAGCATCTAAATCCCAGTACCTAGGCTTCCCCATGTTGACCCAGGCATCAGTCTATTTTAAAACAGTGATTCCACTGTGCAGCCAAGTGTGGGAACCAGTGCCTTAAGCTACAACACCTGCCATGCACTAAGTGGTCCCCAGAGCAGTGTTCCCAAACTGCTGATAATAAGAGTCTCCTGGGCTCATAGAAATTCTTGCCTCCCCATCCCAGACCCACTGAATCAGAATCACCAGGGGATGGGTGTGGAAACTGTACATTTAACTGATACTCCAGGTGGTCCTCATCATTAAAGAGGACCATAAAACCCTGAGGTAGAGTCGTGGTTTTCAACATGTACCTGAAGACACCTGCATCAGAATCACTGAGGAAAATCCAGATTCTAGGGCTCCTCCCAACCTATCGAATCAGAGTCCTAGTGCTAAGGCTCAGGAATCCGCATTTCACCAGCACTCCAGACGATTCATCTGCACTTCAAAGTCTGGGAACCTCTGCCCTAGAGAAACAGAAAGCCTGGACGTCCTCACTACCCAAGGGCCCAACTTAGCTAACATAGTAGCATTCATAGCTGAAAATGAAGATTCTAATCCAGACTTCCTAGGCTGTGTGCTTGGCCTTGTTTTTCCAGTTGTGTTGTTAAGTTTGATTTACCTGTTCACACTCTTTGGCCTCTGTAACTAGTGGCGGGGATATGCAAAATGGTTGGATCTAGGTGAGGGTCAAATTTGAAGCCATGAGAACACAAGTTAACTGACATGTGACATTAATCTCCTTTGGCTAGGTCGTCAAACAATGAGTTCTAGAACACAGAGATAATAGTAATTTAGCCATACATCAATTCATATCAGTGCCTAGCATATCATACGCACTCAGTGAATATATATAAGTGACGGGTGGGTGGTTAAATAAATGGTTGGCTATATAGGTGGAAGGGTGGATGGTGGATGGATGGGTAGAAAGGTGGATAGATGGATGGGTGGGTAAATAGTTAAATGAGGGGATGGATAAATAGGTGGGCGGATGGTAGAT
>NW_020174551.1:3085172-3087205 GCF_003031525.2 Neophocaena asiaeorientalis asiaeorientalis
GAATCCCAGATTCGTTTCTTTGTCACCCCATTCGTCTTGTTCTTGATTGTGAAGATGATATGTTAATAACTGGGAGAAGACACCCATTATTTGGAAAATATAAAGTAAGTATTAAAGATGAAAATATTAAAGTGCCTCATTTTATTTGAATGCTTTATCCTTTTCTATTATTTTGATTTTGCTAAATTCTAAAAACAATCATCTTAGTACCTACAATATTAAAATGGATGCTGTGTTTGAATACTCATAATAACATTTTATGAGGAACTTTTAGTAAATTTGTTGTAAAATTATGAAGAAGCTAAATGATAAAAATAATTTCCAATAATGATAAAAAAAAACACTATTGAAGGAATGGGATTTATGTTAGTGGTTCCTCAAAGACAAAAAAAAAAATGAAAGAAACTACAGACATTGTTGTACCAAAACTTCTTGACTATAAAAATATTATTTTGCAGTGGAAACTGTTTGGAAACCATTTGACCGTTTTAACTGCAAAATTATTTTTTACAAGTGTTTCCACCAAATGGTTATGAAAGCACCACAAAAGCTTTTTGCAAATAGGAAAAAAGAATAAACTAGTGAAATAAATTGTCTCAAACCACATTCATTGCATTTTTATGCAACTATAGCATAAACACTATTAAAAATAACTGCTGGGATCTGGTTGACAACAATACTACTTTTCAAGTTTGTGATTGAGTGTTAGGACAGTTCTAATGTAATGTTTCTATATCAAACATGCTTCATTTGGGAATTGCTTATAGCATACACATAGCTAGATTTTCTGTCTGATTTTGTCATTTGGTAATTTTGACAAATGCTAGGCTGAAGTTTTCATGAAGAAAGGTTTGCTAAGCAAAATAGTACCATCAATGAGGGAGCAGGGAGATTCTTAAGCTGTTCGATATAAACCTTTCAAGAATTTTGGAATTGGAGGCTTCCGGGAAGATGGTGGAAGAGTAAGACGCGGAGATCACCCTCCTCCCCACAGATACACCAGAAATACATCTACACGTGGAACAACTCCTACAGAACACCTACTGAACGCTGGCAGAAGACCTCAGACCTCCCAAAAGGCAAGAAACCCCCCACTACGTGGGTAGGGCAAAAGAAAAAAGAATAAACAGAGACAAAAGGTTAGGGACGGGACCTGCACCAGTGGGAGGGAGCTGTGAAGGAGGAAAGGTTTCCACACACTAGGAGTCCCTTTGCGGGTGGAGACGGCGGGTGGCGGAGTGGAGAAGCTTCGGAGCCGCGGAGGAGAGCGCAGCCACAGGGGTGCGGAGGGCAAAGCGGAGAGATTCCCGCACAGAGGATCGGCGCCAACGGGTACTCACCATCCCAAGAGGCTCATCTGGTCACCCGCCAGGGCGGGCGGGGCAGGGAGCTGAGGCTCGGGCTTCGGCCGGAGCGCAGGGAGAGGACTGGGGTTGGCGGCGTGAACACAGCCTGCAGGGGGCTAGTGCGCCACGGCTAGCCTGGAGGGAGTCCGGAGAAAAGTCTGGACCTGCCGAAGAGACAAGAAATTTTTTATTCCCTCTTTGTTTCCTGGTGCGCGAGGAGAGGGGATTAAGAGCGAGGCTTAAAGGAGCTCCAGAGACAGGCGCGAGCCGCGGCTAAAACCACGGACCCCAGAGACGGGCATGAGACGCTAAGGCTGCTGCTGCCACCACCAAGAAGCCTGTGTGCGAGCACAGGTCACTATCCACACCTACCTTCCGGGGAGCCTGTACAGCCCGCCACTGCCAGGGTCCCGGGATCCAGGGACAACTTCCCCGGGAGAACGCACGGCGCGCCTCAGGCTGGTGCAAATAAACAAAATTGATAAACCATTTGCCAGACTCATCAAGAAAAAAAGGGATAAGACTCAAATCAATAGAAATGAAAAAGGAGACACTGCCGAAATACAAAAGACACTGCCAAAATACAAAAGATCATGAGAGATCACTACAAGCAACTCTATGCCAATAAAATGGACAAACTGGAAGAAATGGACAAATTCTTAGAAATGCACAACCTGCCAAGACTGA
>NW_020174551.1:3087522-3121929 GCF_003031525.2 Neophocaena asiaeorientalis asiaeorientalis
TGACTTCAGACTATACTACAAAGCTACAGTAATCAAGACAGTATGGTACTGGCACAAAAACAGAAAGATAGATCAATGGAACAGGATAGAAAGCCCAGAGATAAACCCACGCCCATATGGTAACCTTATCTTTGATAAAGGAGTCAGGAATGTACAGTGAAGAAAGGACAGCCTCTTTAATAAGTGATGCTGGGAAAACTGGACAAGTACATGTAAAAGTATGAGATTAGATGACTCCTTAACACTATACACAAAGATAAGCTCAAAATGGATTAAAGACCTAAATGTAAGGCCAGAAACTATCAAACTCTTAGAGGAAAACATAGGCAGAACACTCTATGACATAAATCACAGCAAGATCCTTTTTGACCCACCTCCTAGAGAAATGGAAATAAAAACAAAAATAAACAAATGGGACCTAATGAAACTTAAAAGCTTTTGCACAGCAAAGGAAACCATAAACAAGACAAAAAGACAACCCTCAGAATGGGAGAAAATATTTGCAAATGAAGCAACTGACAAAGGATTCATCTCCAAAATTTACAAGCAGCTCATGCAGCTCAATAACAAAAAAAAAACAACCCAATCCAAAAATGGGCAGAATACCTAAATAGACATTTCTCCAAAGAAGATATACAGACTGCCAACAAACACATGAAAGAATGCTCAACATCATTAATCATGAGAGAAATGCAAATCAACACTACAATGAGATATCATTGGCCATCATCAAAAAATCTAGAAACAATGAATGCTGGAGAGGGTGTGGAGAAAAGGGAACATGGGAGGGAGGGAGATGCAAGAGGGAAGAGATATGGAAACATATGTATATGTATAACTGATTCACTTTGTTATGAAGCAGAAACTAACACACCATTGTATTGCAATTATACTCCAATAAAGATGTAAAAAAGAAAAAAGAATAGTGGAGGTTTTGGTGAAAGGCAATTGAGAGGATATTAAAAAAATTAAAAAAATAAAAAGAATTTTGGAATTACCATAAATTCTAAATTTGTACATTTTGCTCCATTTCCTAACTTCTCTGATTTACTATCCAGCAGTTCCCTTGGAGTAGATGATAACCAAATAGGTAAATGGTTCCATCAATGTATCTATCCCTGATTTCAGAAAGACAAAGGGACCAAGGCCAATTCTTTTTTAGTAGAACTACACTAGGGAGTGGGAATTTTTCTTTTCAACCTGGGCTGTGCAGACAAAATGATCCAGGTGGGCGGGAAGGGAGTGGCAACTTGAGAAAAATGCAAGCTGCCCGGTACTAACAGCAGCACGAGCTCGCATTTGTTACATGCTTCATCAGTGACAAAGTGCTTCACTAGCTCAGTAAGGTGACAGCAGTCATTCCCATGTCCGTTCCCCGACCCCAGAGGCTTTCCTGTAAAAAGATGCACTGTGATTCATTCCAATGCACTCTGGAATCCCAGAGACTTTTCCACAAGGGGGAAAACCACAGACTAAATTAGAAGGAAATCCAGTAAAAAGTGAAGGAAAATCTTCCAAGGACAAGGAAGAAGAGGGTAGCAATTATATGCTGGGAAACAAGCAAAAACTTTAGAATTCCATACTGACTGTGAAGCCAGAAAATTACACGTTGAAACTAAAGGGCTCAGCAAAATTCAGGTCAGAGGAGGTCTTTGTCAGCCAAGCACTGAAAAACAAGAGAATGTCCAGACGTGGTCCACCACAGAGCAAACGGGGGTGGTCTGTCTTCAGTCCTGCCCATGGAGGAGCTGGGCTGCGGCTCAAGCTTAGCATTAAATTCTAAACATATTGTAAAATGTCCATCATTTGGTGACAGGTGGGATTCATGAACAACGGGCGAATCAAAGCTCTAGACATTGAGTGCTTCATTAATGGAGGGTGCACACTAGATGACTCGGAGCAGGTATGTGCATCAGAAACCAGTACCGTCCTGCTTTGTGAACAGAATGCAGAATTTCCTTCTTTTTTATTTATTTATTTATTTTGGCTGCATTGGGTCCTCGTTGCTGTGTGCAGGCTTTATCTAGTTGTAGCGAGCGGGGACTACTCTTCATTGTGGTGCGTGGGCTTCTCATTGTGGTGGCTTCTCTTGTCATGGAGCATGGGCTCTAGGCACACAGGCTTCAGTCGTTGTGGCTCGCAGGCTCTAGAGCACAGGCTCAGTAGTTGTGGCACATGGGCTTGGTTGCTGTGTGGCATGTGGGATCTTCCCGGACCAGGGCTCAAACCCGTGTCCCCTGCATTGGCAGGTGGATTCTTAACCACTGTGCCACCAGGGAAGCCCCAGAATTTCTATATGAGTCTTTGTGGAGCACTTTCTTCAAGTACTTACCTAGTTCCACAAGAGGTTCAACTCTGTACTTGAGTTTTAGAGAAAAGAAAAAAAAATGTTGTCCAGTATTACGTGAATATCTCCTTTTACTTTAGGTAGTAGAATTTCTTATACTGAAGCTGAAAAATGCATATATAAAATCCCCAACCTCAGGTTCCAGGGCCATGCGTGCCTGACACATTTACCATCTGACGTGGCCTTTCGCGGATCTGGCTTCCCACAAGGAACCCTGGTAACAGAATCTTGCATCACAGCTGTGGCAGCCAAATGTGGCCTTCCGCCAGAAGAGGTAAGGTTGTAATCGAAGTCATAACCAAGGTTGCTGAAGAGTCAGATGAGGTGTGAAACCAGCTACCCAAGGAAACACCCCAGAAGAACCATACAAATTAGCCCTGGCTCAGAATTCAAGATAAATTAGGGGCTACCTAAAAGAGCTCACCTCTGCCTATCAGTCTCCTTTCTTATGCAACGATTTCTCTTTTTCTTTCTTTTTTTAATTTGTACGAAAGGAATTACTCTTTTTAAAATTCAAACCATACTGAAGTTATTAAAGGAAAAAGTGAACATCCTTTCATCCCCCGTCCATATTGGTTGAGGGTAACCATTGTTAACAGTTCCATGTTTATTGTTCTAGCCCTTTCTCTATGTTTACCCACCCATCTGTATTCATACACAATTACATAAATGCTGACATATGATGCACATGTGCACATATGTGCTTATTTACCAAAATGAGACCATAATAAACACATAATTCTGCACCTACTTTTTCTACTTACTATGCCATGGCCATCTTCCCATGTCGGTAAAATGATCTACTTCTTTCATTTTCATGACTGAATACTTCTGTGTAATATGAATGTACCATAATTTATTTAGCCACTCCACTATTGATACACATTCAGGTTGTTACCCATTTTTTGCTATTAAAATGGTATTGGTACAGAGGTACCAAGGTTGTATCTTTGCTCTATTGTGCATATCTGTAGGATAAACTTACAGAAGTGGAATTGCTGGTGCACTTGAAAACTTTTGAGAGGTATTGCCAAAAGAATGCCCTCCAAGAATATTATCTTGTGCAAGATCCTAGAAGGTACACAGTATGTACGATATGCCAGACCAAAGAGAGGCAGCCACTGGCAACTGAGATAATTGTTGATAACAGTCTTCCACTTCTCACACATTCCAAGCAAATCCCAGCCTTCTTTTTCCACTTCTATCCCCTGTTTCCCCAGTATAGACCCTCCGCTCCAGCAAAGACTCCCCATGTCTTCAAACCCCTTTGTCCTTAAATTCAACAGGGAGAACCACCAGGTCTGTGAATTGTGATTGTTGAGGTACTTCCTACACACAGGGGAACACCTGTGTGTTGAACAAGGAAGACGGTAGTTATCCTAAGAGAAGTCACATATAGTGTTCTATGGGTAGAAAGGAGAAAAACATCACATTGGCTTGGGGGAGGGGAGTCAAGCAGAACTTTCTGGAGAAGATGGCACTGGGGTAGGCCTTGAAGAATAATAGCACAGGGAATGGAAAGGTAATCTGGGCCAGTGGAACACTTGAACAATGAGAGGCAGCCTCTTTGTGGCTCAGTTTCTTTATCTACAAAATGAGGACAATGTGATTCACCTCACAGAGTTTCCGCGAGAATTAAATGAATTGGTTAATATTTGGTTTCATAAACTAGGTAGTAGTATGCCAGTGTAACTGCTGATAATCATAATTCCTTTATTGTCATCACAGTGGTTGGGGATGATGAAAAACCCTGAGCATATCTCAGTGGGCTCCCCTTCTTCTTTGTCAGATGTTGCAAGTTTCTAGGACATGACACACCTATATTTAAATACATTTCTAAAAAGATTTGACCACACATTCCAAAGGCAATTGGAAGGCTTAGAGAAGATCTGCTATTTGTCACTAGCTGCAGTGCTCTTCCTCTCTAGCAAAACAAGTCTTCAGTTATGACAATAAATCCTTGCTTTCATATCCTGTCTACCAACACTGCTCCCCCCTCTGAACCTTGTAGGAAAAAAAGGAAAATCTACCCCCTTCAGCCCCTCCATCCCACTGCCCTTCAAAAATCAGTTACTACCTCTATCTTCCACTTCCAGGAGGGAGAAACCCCAATTGGTGCATTGAAGAAGACAGGAGAAATACCACCCCCCACTATTTCTGCAAAAACACATGCTGTTCAAAGAAAAAGAAGAAAGACCCTGTCTTCTCCCCACTGAAGTTTATGCTTTAGTGGGGAGGCTTTACAAGTCTCTGTTTTGCAATCATTTTCTGTCTTATCATAACTATTGACTCAATTTCCTACCCACTTCAGATTAGGGAGAAAAACATGTACAGAACGGTTGATAAAACCATCTACAAACAGGCATTCAACCCTGAAACCCTGATAAGATGTTGGAATGAATGTCTGGACAAGTCTTCCTTTCACAACAGAAGAATGTAATAAGAGGAATTCAATAAGAAGGATTACTGGAAGAAGAGAGGCATTGCTATGATCCCCATGAAGTTTTAAGTCGGATTTGCTGCAACAAGATATCATCAGGTAAGTCTTGTATGTGTGGGAAGTAACCCTCGTTCAGACACACTCTGGCTCTCCGACGTGGGAAGAGTGTCACATTTCCCAGGGTACTGAGCCCCTCCCCCAGCACCTGGGAGAAATGTACAGAACCCTCCTGAGCAGTCCCCCATCTGCAAGCACTTTCAACACAGTGCAGTAGAAAAACACCTCAATGGCAGAAAACGGCATCAGCAAGCATGAGATCCACAGAAGCAAAACTGCCATGATGGAGCGTTGACCCCTGCTGACCCCCTGCTGTTCCAAAAGGGGACAGGAGCCCACGAGGCCCATGGTGCCATGCTTTCTGAGCTTGGAGGTCTCACGGCTTGGGCAAGAATGGGCTTCTCCTGCTCCGTGCCCCAGACCCTGCAGCACTCTTCCGTGCCTCTAAGTCTGAGGCAGAGAAGTCATTCCATCTTGCCGTTGACAGGCTGGCTGTTCTCCTAGCTACCTCTCCTGGAAATCTGTGTCAATTCTGCAGGGGTGGAATGGGGGTGGGAGGGTCCAAAAATCCTCCCAGGTAGATTTGTGAGAGAAGAGTCAAGTCATTCAGAGGCTCTTCCAGAAGGGAGGAGGAGGAAGGGCGGCATAGGGATGGGACATTTGAACAGCACAAAGACTGGTACACACGAGTTTCCCAGCAATCCCAATGGGTCATATACAGGAAGGATGTTAGAAAAGCTGCTGCCTCCCCATTGCTGTCCACCAAAAGCAGAAACTCAGCAACTGGAAAATCTTACATGCATTAGATCTAGATCTAAATCTAAAATCCAAATCTGAAAGTGCATTAGATCTCCCTTGTGCGTATCATTGAAAGCATTCTTCCACTTATACTCAGCTACTGGCAGCCAGCACACACACATACACACACAGCACAAAAGCTGCCCTGTCAAAGGGAATCCCTCTTAGGGAATAAAGCAGTTGCCCCAAATCCCTAATCAACTGGAGCCAGATGGACCTGAGAAATCCTTGGCCCTGCCACTTATTAGCTGTGTGATATTAAGCAGGTTATTCAAGCTCTCCGAGCCTCAGCTTCCCCAATTATAAAATGAGAATAATACCCCTTTCTCCTAGGACTGACAAGGATTCAATGAGATGCTGAATGTAGGATTTGGCAGCGTTCCTGGAATGCTGTGTGCTATCCAGGGCAGCCCTAAGCCCCTCCACAGGAGATCTCAGACACATCTCCCAGGGCTGTGGCTCCTCTGGTGGGTAGGACTCCCTGGACTCCTGGATCACATTCCTGTTTGGGTCCAGAGTGCCCATTTTATAAAGAGACACAAGGAGGTTAACCGTCACGTCTACAAGTCTGGACTGAATCAACAGCCGGGGTATAAGAGATCCTGGATAGCTGCCAGTGTGGTTTTTCTCTCTGACACCAAGTGCTGTCTGTCCTCCACCAATTCCCCAACACCAACTGGGTGTCCAACAATTCAGTTCCAGCACTAACTACCCAGAGTTGGCGCAGAACCCACAGATCAAGGACTGAGTCCTACAGGATGGTCCCCACTTCAGATGCCAGTGCAAACAGGGTACCCGTACTACCTACACTTCTGCCCAGACAAATACAAATTCAGGGGTTTCCACTACCCACCCTCAGGTTTGATAATGCCATAGAACAACTCACAGAACTCAGGAAAGCACTTTACTATGATTATTACTAGTTTATTACAAAGGCTACAACCCAAGAATAGCCAAATGGCAGAAGTGAACAGGGCAAGGGATGGGAGAAGGGGAGTCGAGCTTCCAATGCCCTCTTCACCCAGGCATGCTGCCTCCAGCTTGTGGATGTGTTCACCAACCCAGAAGCTCCCAGAACCTTGTCACTTGGGGCGGGGAGCGGGGGTGGGGGTTGATAATGGACTTCATTACATAGGTGCCGTTGATTACATTATTGACCATTGGTAATTGAACTGCTCTCCCCTCCCTGGAGACCGGGAGATAGGGCTGAAAGATGGCACCCTCTGACCATGTACTTTGTTGTTCTAGTAATGAGCACCCATCCTGAAGTTATCTAGGCTCCCTCCATGAACCATCCCATTAACTTACAGAAGACAGTAAATTCCAAGGGTTTGGGGAGTTCTGTGCCAAGAACCAGGGCCAAAGACCACATCTTTTTTGGTTTTTATTATTTTTTTATTGATGTATGGTTGCTGCACAATATTATAGTTACAGGTGTACAGTGTAGTGGTTCACAATTTTCAAGGTTATAATCCATTTACAGTTACTAGAAAATATTGGCTATATTCCCCATATTGTATAATAGATCCTTGTGCCACATATTTACTTTTTTTTTTTTTTTTTTTTTTTTTTTTAAAAAAAACCCTATTTTTTTTTTTTTTTTTTTTTTTTTTTTTTTTGCGGTACGCGGGCCTCTCCCTGTTGTGGCCTCTCCCGTTGCGGAGCATAGGCTCCGGACGCGCAGGCTCAGCGGCCATGGCTCACGGGCCCAGCCGCTCCACGGCATGTGGGATCTTCCCGGACCGGGGCACGAACCCGTGTCCCCTGCCTCGGCAGGCGGACTCTCAACCACTGCGCCACCAGAGAAGCCCCACATATTTACTTTTTATTATACCACATCTCCCCTCACTTGCATGGCCATCTTTCACCTAAACCATAGCCTACTCTCTACCATCATCCATGGGAGACAGCTTCTCATCTTGCTACAAAAGAAAAAAATCTTTAAATCCAGCGCCGACTTTGTCTCCATTTGAAAGGCCTCCAGCTTCCCCACAGCGTTCTAAATTGACACACCCAAGACTCATCTGGCTGGGAGTTGAAGTGTGTTATTCCAGGTCAGCCGATGACTCACAAAGCTGGAACACCTCCTCTCTCAGTTAGGTATGAGAAGTACTCTCCTCAGAGGGAGTCAAAGGCCCACGGTGGATAAATACTATTATTAGCGCCTACAAGCCTTGACGCCCCAGAGCGCCTCCAAGCCACCCTGGGCTTCCGGGCATCTCCAGACATGAATAACGTCCCAATTCCTCCTCCTCTTCCTGGAAAGAAAACTACCACATTTCCATTTGTCCAATTCAACAAACATGTATTTAGTGTCTCTGTGATTCAGACCTGCTCAAAGTTCTCTGCAGGACTCAGAGATGAACAAGACCAGGGCCCCCTCCTCTGAGAGACTCACAGGAGAGCCTGTCACCCCAGTATCTGTTTCCTATGGCTGCTGTAACAAAGTACCACAAGCTTGGTGGCTTAAATCAACAGATATATTCTCTCACAGTTCTGGACGCTAGAAGTTCAAACTACAGGTGTCAGCAAGGCCATGTTCCTTCTGAAGTCTCCTGGGAAGAATACTTCCTTGCCTCTTCTAGCTTATGGTGGCCTCCATCTTCGCGTGACCTTCTCATAAGGACACTAGCCAATGTCCTAGTGGGCCCGCCCTAATCCACGATGACCTCATCTTAACTAATTACACCTGCAAAGACTCCATTTCCAAATAAAGTTACATTCTGAGGTTCTAGGTGGACATGAGTTTGAGGTGTGGAAGGGGACACTATTCAACCCAGTACACCCCTGTAAGATGAAGTGCAGAGGAAGGGGTCATTGATCCTTCCCAGAGGGGAATGAGAAGCATTCAAGGAAATTTTCACAGACTAGAGACTTGGGGTGTGGGTCTGAAGGCTGGGGAGCAGGCCAGGAAGAGAGAACGGCATCAGCAAGAGTACAGGTCAGGAAGGAGCAGCTGTCAGGCCAGACTTGGAAGCAAGGAGGGAAAAGACAGGGATGAATCTGGGAAAGTTCAAGAGACCAAATCCCAAAGGGCCTCATATTGTGGTAAGGAGCCGGGCTTTCCCTTACAGACAATGGGGAGTTTTCACCCACCTTTCCCAGTGGTGAACTCTTCTTCCCTCCATGACTCCATTCAGTTATAATTTGGGGGAATGCTTCCCAGGCTCCCCAGAAGCAGCTGGATCTGTTCTCCCAGAGCCCCTTCCGCCACATCCATTATCTCACAGAACATTCCACACAGTAATTACTTGCTCTCCAGCCTGTCCCCCCACTATGCTATGAGCTATTTGAGGAAGAACCACGTCTTATTCGTCTTTACATGTCGAGCTGAGCACAGGTTGGCACATAACCTGTGCAAGCACTTACAAATGTTTAAGGAGCTGGTTGAGTGGTCAGCCAGAGGATTTAAGCAGAGGAATGACTTTCAAAGAGTTCATATCTACACCGATGGGTCCGTATTGGTCACACATGGAGTCAACGAACTGGGACAAGTCATTCACACCAAAATGCTACAGGTGAGAGAAATAAAATTCATCTCTCTATACATTGTTGACATGACAGACATTTGGCACTAATTTTAGAGTCAATGATGACTCCCTGTATGCAAACCCTAAGATCTTGACTATTTAGTTGAAAAACTTCTTATATATGAAAGAGAATGGCTGAGGTGGTGGAAGTCCTACACATGTGCAGATACTCCTGGAGCTTGGCCCAGGTTTATGGACAGAGATGGTTCTTGGTGAAAACACCATTGATGTGTCCCCAGAGCACTGTGGTGGGTACTCTAGGCTTACCTAGAGTAGGCATTTCTCAACTTTTCTACTTTGAGACCAGTATGTATAATTTTTAAAGTTTGGACAATAACGTCAGGTGGCTAATGGATTGTTTTGAGAAGCAAGGACAAGTATTTCATCAACTGTCATCATCCTATAATTTTTAAAGGATATCTTAACACACACACACATACCCAAAGTAGGAAGCTATAATCCCAGGATAAAAAAGAGAATAATGCTTTAACTTGAATAAATGTAACTTTACGACTAATTTACTACATTCTTATAGTGCACATCTGCGGCTTTTGACTATCCAGCCCCTTAGCTCCTTTGGAATACCCCTCCCACGTTCCATATAGTCCTGAAAGACGCCTCAATTCTGGTACTTTTTAACCTCATCCCCCTCCTGGCCCCAATGCCTGCCACAGATATAGAGGCACAGGACCCTGGTCTGACCAATCAGAGTTCCTGAACCCTGCTGGCTGCAGGGATTGGTCGAGGAAGAAGAAACAGGGCCAAGCAAGGCCAATCAATGTCCTTTCCTGGAACTGATGTGTAGATGTTAGGAGAAAGGAACTATTTTTCCCTTGTGGTAGTTTAGCTACTATGCTATAGGCCAGTGGCTATCAGAGGCAATTCTGTGCCATGGATGAAACCTGTCTACCGTTGAAAATGACGTGGCCATCATAGAAAGAAAAGCAAATATGAGAAGCTGTGGGAGAATCCAGATGAGACCACAAAGCCCCTAGATACAGATATATGTGATACTAGCTCCTCCATCCTTCCCAGTGATGTGGACCAATAAATTCCTTTTGGATTTTCATCACCAAGAATTCATCAAAGTGTCCTTTTTTTTCTCATTTTGCATCTTTCTGGAGAAACTTAATCACTGAACAGTATTAGTCTGAAGATTGGCAAGTATGAACAGGTACATACCTGCAGATATCTAGAGAAAGTGTTTTTGCAAAAACTAAAACACAGTATCGGCCAAAACAGTGCTTTTTTCTTTTCCTTCCTTCTCTCCCTTTCTTTCTTTTTCATTTTTTCTTGATTAAATATCTTAATTTCCACATGTGTCTGCTAGAGAAATGGAAGGAAAAGCACAGAAAAGGAAAAAGTGAATAGCACATACTAGAGGAGTATAAGCAAGTGGGAACAAATAGAAGAAAGGAGGGAGGAAGCTAAACTTAAGGTGGGAATGAGGGCAAGAAAGAAGACAGGCCCCCAGGGTCCTTCCAAGTTCATCTGATAACCAATACCAACAGACTTAAGACCCAACTGAGTCAGTCAATCTAATCTCTGTCTCTCTTCCTGCCACTGCCACTAAGCAAATCTGAATAATCTCAACTTGGCCTATTCTCTACACATGTAAACTTTAGAAACAGGGAAATCCTTAACATCCTAAATGCACTAAATTTGAATAGAAGAACTGCTGTGGGATATTACCAAGAAAACACTTTAAAAAATAGCATGAGGCCCTACTAAAAAGTGGTTTTAATTCTTAAAAGACACATTATTTTAGGCTTTAAAGGATATTGCGGGGGCTTCCCTGGTGGCGCAGTGGTTGAGAGTCTGCCTGCCAATGCAGGGGACACGGGTTCAAGCCCTGGTCTGGGAAGAGTACTAAAAATAGTAATTTTTTAATTAAGAAAAATAATGACTCAAGTCTTCATAGAAGTCCTTACCAGACTTGAAATTATTTCTTTTTCTCATGAGTGGCCAGCCGTGAATTAAAAATACCCATGTCATACATGCACATCTGTGAAACAAGTACAGCCATGGAACCTAATACAATTGCTACAGCAGCATCCATTGGCTCAGATGTCAATGGCAGAGGTGTACAGGTGCTTCCTCCTGTCTGTCTTTCCCTGGGTGCTTTCTCCACATCTCTGGTTTTCTTAGCTGGATATAGTCACAGTGGTTGGATTCAGAGAAGTTATCTGTGTCACTGAACATAGGCTTGGGATCACCAAAATGCCAGGAGAGGGTGTTAGTTGGAGTAAGCTAAACTGAGGTGACAAATAGACCCAGAATATAATGGCTCCAACACAACAAAAGTTCTTTCTTGCACACAATCCAGAGGGAATATTCGGTCATTCGAGCACCCAGAGTGTGATGGCAATTCCTTCATCTTCAACACGTGGCTTTCCAGGTTGCCCTAAGCATCATCACTTGGATGATCTGAAGGGAAAGAACATGGAGGCCAGACTTGGGAGGGATGCAAGTCACTTCCCCTCATCATCCATTAGCAGAACCAGTCTCAGGCCATGTCCAACAACGAGGGAGGTTGGGGAAATGTAGAGCAGTGGGAAACCATGGCCCAGCTACTATGGAAGAAGGGGAGAATGGATTTTGGTGAACAAATTTTCTGTGTCCCTGGGAGACACAGAACAAAGAAATCTGGGTACCAAGTAATGCAGACCTGTGCAAGTTTCCCTTGATACAAACAAGTTCTTGCAGGCAGGTAGGCAGACAGAACCCCAGCCAGGTAGATATGGTGCAATTAAAGTGTCTGCATTAGTAGAGTTCCACCAGACTACTCATCCTTTTTCTTTGTACTTATTTTTCTAACTAATGTAAAAAAAGACTGCTAAATTTTCACTAGTTCAGAATAGAACCATGACTTCATATTCCTAATTCAAAGATCTGACTGCATGTACTTTTGAAGTAATATCTATTTGTCATGTTTCTGTTATAAACTGTCCACTTTTCCCACTGGGACATTCTGAAGAGGCATATAGCCTCACTTCCAGGACACTGCACTTAGGCTACCAAGAGGAACCACTTTCAAATCCATCTTATCTTTGTGGAGACACCTCCTAGGGGCTCAAAAAACAGACTGTTTTTGCTCAGAACAAGGTGGGAAACCTCAAATTCATGAGATCCAATTTTAGGTAGAATCAAACACAAAATAGGAACTGCTCTGTGTGTATGGAAGTTGTCAGCCCAAACTAGGCATTAATCCATCTTCTAGGGTTTGGGGCTTCTATATCATGGATCATAAACTCTGTGGGTCTAGGTTATCACAGAAACAAATTTAATTATTTTCTCACTTCACACTCAAAGCCAAGGCCTTCACTGCAGTAGTTTGATGACAGATGGATGAACAGACAAAAGACTGGACAGACAGTTGAACAATATTTCAGACCCAGAGGGATACTGGCATGTCACTGTTACAGACTAAAGGGCACAAATTTGAATGAAAATAGGATGTTTTGTTCCATAGATCTTAATGGCTGGAAAATACGAAAGAAGGTATAAATCCAAAATGTAGAAAAAAAAAAAAAGAAGGAATTAAGAATATGAATATTCTTAGAAAGGGGATCTGAGAGTAGAAATTCAGCTGAGCCCATAGTTTCACAGGAAGTGAGTGAGGAAGGGAAAACACCCTCTATAACTGATACTCTCCTCATGATCAGGGGCTGTGTTGGTATCGTCTCTGCATTCCCAATGTGTCAGTATAGGCACCCCAAAAGCATTCACTGACCTGATCAATTGTCAACCAATATTCTTTCAAATCCTAACCACCACGCTCTTCCCTAATGAGGATTCACTTCTTTACCCCTTCAAGAATGCTTGTCAGATTCTTCTGAAACACCTTGAGCCCATCATTAAGAAAAATCCAGTAGGTACCTGCAAAGACTGGGTAAGTGTTGCACTCTGTCTGTTACTACAAATGAGAAAGCAATCCAAACCTGTGCTGAGAGAGCTGTGGTAGTGCGCACACGCACCACGTAGAGTCAGACCTAGGAGTGGATTTCTGTGAAAGGGCAGGATCACCAGGTGATACAACTGCTCCATGATGTATCCCAGGTATGAGTGGAGAGAGAGCACAGGGAACTGCATTGCTGAGAGGAGGAACAGAAGTGTATGAAGAATTACCAGAGGCCTTACCTCTTTTCTTTTTTTTTTGTTTTTTTTTGCGGTTCGCGGGCCTCTCACTGTTGTGGCCTCTCCTGTCCCGGAGTACAGGCTCAGTGGCCATGGCTCACGGGCCCAGCCACTCCGCAGCATGTGGGATCTTCCCGGACCGGGGCACAAACCCGTGTTCCCTGCATCGGCAGGCGGACTCTCAACCACTGCGCCACCAGGGAAGCCCACCTCTTTTCTTTCTTAAATAACAAAGAAAAGACTGAGCCTTCCTAAGCCATAAGAATGTGATATTTGGGGAGGGAGGAATAAAACTAAAAAGCCTAATTGCTACTGAATATATCTCAAGGGAGAAGACTTGTTTAATCCAACTTTACAATGTCCTATATCTTATTTCATTAGAACAATTATCTCACACTTGCACACACACTTACCAGAGCTCTAACACTTAGAAATGAAGCTCCAAATATCTTGTGAACTAAGCCCCTACACCACAGATGTGTAGCAAGATTCTATTGTACTTGCTTAATTTAGATTTCTGAATTCAATCAGAAGGAAATTGTTAGTGCACTAGCTGAGGAGAAAAAAATATTAGGATGGGTTCTATTATTGGTTACAAAGCACCAGTAACAATTGTCAGATGTCAATTCTGATATACAGAATATTTTCCTTCTCACCTATCAGATGGTATGTTTATTTTATTCTGACTAAATATGCCCATTCTGCACATAGAAACTGCTTTTGAACAAAGAATCAGTCTTTCAGCCACTGGATACTCCAGGTAAAAATTACAATAATGCCTTGACTTGGCTAAGAAATTATGAGGCCATCAAATCACGATGGGCCTCAGTTCCTTCAGTTGTAAAATAAGTTGGGTTTTTTTTTTTATAAATTTTATTTTTGTTCATTTATTATTTTTGGCTGTGTTTTGTCTTTGTTGCTGGGCGCAGGCTTTCTCTAGTTGCAACGAGGGGGTGCTACTCTTCATTCCAGTGTGCGGGCTTCTTATTACGGTGGCTTCTCTTGTTGCAGAGCACAGGCTCTAGGCGCGCGGGCTTCAGTAGTTGTGGCTCACGGGCTTCAGCAGTTGTGGCTCACGGGCTTCAGTAGTTGTGGCGCACAGGCTTAGTTGCTCCGCGGCATGTGGGATCTTCCGGGACCAGGGCTCGAACCCTTGTCCCCTGCATTGGCAGGCAAATTCTTAACAACTGTGCCACCAGGGAAGCCCATAAAATAAGTTTTTATTATGTGATCCTTAAGGTTCCTTCTAGGCCCCAAATTCCATGACTTTGAATAGGCCTTTGAGCTATGTCCAAAGAAATATTAAATAATAAAAATACCCCTATTTGGTAAAAAAATAAATAAACATGACTTACGATGTCTAATCGTTATTTACTATTCTTTACTATGAGTAGTAATATCATTAGAAATAAGTTGCAACTCAATTTTACACATCTCCCTCCCTTTACCATAAAACTTTTCTATTTTGAAGCTCCTTGCTGGGCAAGAGAGATGGATAGGATGCTTAATTTAGACTTCTGAACTCAGTCAGAAGGAAATTGTTAGTGTATCAACTGAGGAGAAAAAAATATTAGAATGGGTTCTATTGTTGGTAACAAAGCAAAAGAGATGGAGGGATGGATAGGATGGATAGGACGGTCATCACCAGGCATCCTGGGTGCAGTGCCTGGCAGTGGGAGGCCCTCAGTAGATGCACGTTAATTAAATGAAGCACAAAGAGGGGAGCTGATTGTCAAATGTGGGAAGTGTATGACATTAGTTTTACAATCAAATGAAACAAGCCAACAAACCACACACACACACACACACACACACACACACACACACATACACGCACACGAGTATAGAAAATCCTCATGAAGAAAGGAGGTAAGGGCCAGCCCAGTGCCCTGTACGTAATAAGTTCCAAATTCCTGAGTTCAATAATCCAAGAAGAGGGCAAATCAGCCCTCTAGCTGGGTCCATCTTCCATTAATAAACACATCGAATTACCGGCCCTTTCTCACCAGCCCTGAATTACCACCAGTCCCCTATGAGTTTGGTTAGCACAGTCTAGGGGGTCCCTCTGGGAACCCTAATAAAAATCAATTGAGGTTTTCAACGTGCAGATCTAAAAGTCAAACCTTAAACCCTCAAGATGCAGACACCCTGTGAGGTCTGCACCGAAACAGTTTGTTGGCTTCTCTCTTTTTGGCATCCTAACTGCAGCACAAAGCATATCCTCTTTAAAAATGGAGGCAAATGTTAGTGTTGCTGTAAGTAGCTAGACTGTAAATATGGGTAACTTAAAAGCAGTCAGAATGAACATCGATCAAATAAAATGCTGTCATTAAAACTCTGGTAAATTTAAAACAAATCAACATTGTTTGTACCCCCCGCTCCCAAGCTAAAGGGCTTTATTTCTTCCATCAGGGGCTACAAGGCCTTCATGGACTGGGAGAAAGGAAAAGGAGACCCTTTTTCCTACTATGTCTGTGGAGCAGCCTGTTCCAAGATTGAAAGTGACTGCCTGACAGGAGCTCACAAGGTAAGTCATTTGACAACTTTCCTCTTAGCAAGTAAAAACAACAACAAAATTATGTTTACACTAATAGCTCAATTTGATTATGTAATACTTGTACAATAAGGACAAGATTCTTTCAATTCCATGAGAATGTCTAGAAATTCAGATTTATCCTGAATTTCCACTCAAAAAGAAGTACAGAAGGAATTGCTCATGACAGCCAAAAATGCATTAAATATTTTATTCCATTTCAGACAGAATTACTTTCCAAAGTTTTTTTTTTTTCAGAAAAGGGTCTATTCCTATAGAAGGTCAAGTTATCTATCTGACTAGGTAATTTAGTAAATTGTCTTGAGTAAAAATTTGGAAGCACATAGCAATGTGATATTCCCCCAAAGTCAATTAACCCAAAGGTACTACTGGTCCTAAAGAAATAGACTGGGGGAGAGGGGAGGGCAGGTAATTAAAATAATTTTTGTGTTTACTATTTAATTGAGCATCCAAAAAAAACCCTTATTGGAGACAGGGAGTCATATTTAACCAAAAACTAATAACTTCTACCATAAAGGATAAACCCCAGGTACCATTCTGGAAACAGAGAGATTACAGAAACCTTAAAGAGAATATAGTACAATCCAAAGTATAGGAAATTTACAGGATGTACCGATGACACATCTAAATTCCATACACTAATTATTCTAACATCATCTTGAACCACCTTGCCCCAAAATAGAAATGGTCAGTCCATGTAAAAATGGGAAGGACTTTGCAAATACTGACCTATAAATTTTATCAAAATGTCTTTTATTGCCCCATTTTTGGTTAACTTGCCCACTGCTTAAACATTACATAAATAAGATAAAAATACAATAAATGAAGGGATGTCTGGAGAGCAGCTGCCCTCACATTCCACTCAATTTTATCCTTAGGACACATTAATATTATGTCTCCATTTTCATTCTAGATCATTGTGAAGAAGTAAACTCATGAAATTAGGATCACAGATTACTCACATGATTATTTTAAAACTTGTGTTTCTGGATGTTTTTCACATCCTGGCACACATAGACAATGATCATATTTGCACGGCACACTGCTGCAAACAAGGAAACCATGTTGGCAGGTGACCAGCCTGGGTGTCCTGCCCCAGGACCTCCGAAAGCCTGTGTCTGTATCTTGGCACCCCTGTAACCCATTTGAGGCTCTACACTAGGTGGGAAGCTGTTTTTAGAAATCAACTAGCTGTCTGATCCTCCACCTTAAAGGAGGTGTTGCCAGATTTAGCAAATAAAAATATAGGACTCCCAGTTAAATTTGAATTCCAGATAAACAACAAACAATTTTCTGGTATAAATATGCTCTATGCACCATATGGGACATATTTATTTTATCTGGCAATTCCACCTGAGGGTCGTGGTAGAAATCCCTGAAGAAATGAACCTCATGGAGATCTTCCAGAATTTGGGGTGCCAGAAAAGTTAAGATTTGGTCTTCCCTGCCTTCCTTATTATAGCTTAAGGTTCAGTCATTTCAGTATCACTTTGGTCCCTTGAAATAGTTCATTCTTTGAAGAGGCAAAACTGATTTTAAAGAGGAATCAGAGCAATAAAATGACAGGCCTTATTGCTGATGGCTATTTGTGGTTGGTGAACTAAACCATCTGAAGGTTCAACTAGTGCACAGCCATCTCTTCCCATTTTCCAATACCTATAATGCAAAATACACCAGGTTTCAAGATGGAAATAAGTTGAAAACTCACTCTGGGGTGTGTCTAATCTCCTGCCCTATCCAGGTTGAGAATGGACGAAGGTTGGTCTCAGTGCCCATAGTAGGTTGTCTGAGAGGCCAATGGTTGAATCAAAAGAGAATTTCCCATTCAAAGGGCTAGAAAGTAGGAGCCCGGGTATTGGGCCTAAACAGTGAATGATGATGTTGGAACAAACGCTGGACGTGGGGGAGAAGGAAAGCCCAGAGATATTCCTGAGATAGACCACAGCCATATAGGGCTTTCTGTGGCTCCTTCACAGCCTGCATGCACATGCCCAGTGACACAACAGAAGGGCCAGATTAGTGTGATTTTTCTCAGGGAAGGAAGTAAATTGGTCTCAACATTCGCCCTTAATACACCCAAGATCTTGCAAATCCCCAAATTCATACAAGCTGCTGTGACTACATGATTTCCTCAATAAAACGGCAATAGTACCACCTACAGTGAACCATTATGAGGACTAGATGAGCTCATGATTATATTAGAACAAATCAAGGCTGAGAATCAGATGAACCGTCAGGCTCAATTATTTACTAAGAGACGCTCAAACACACCAACATGCCACGGACTTTGGAGTCACCTGAGAGGAATCAAAACCACAAATGCAGAAGACCTTCTGGGGTCATTGACAGTCCTAGCACTAAATTTGAAGAGCTTAGCAGATGTCTCATCACCTCTAATGTTGATGGGGTTCAATGCAGTGCTAATTAACCAGCCCGAGTCCTGGAATAAATTGGGACCATTTAATAAACCTTAAAATAGTATTTTTAATTCAAGTTCTCATGGTCAGGTAATTTTAACTTAGGCAGAAAATCAGAACAGACATCGTCATGGATGCATGTTGCAGTCAAAATCCGGCCACTGATATTCGGCAAGTAGGTGCTGGCCCACCAAGATGGGTGCTGCTTCCTGAGAGCCACTGTGGGGTAGGTAAAGGCCTCCTAAAAAGCACACTATATCACAGAGCTTGACATTTTTCCCCCTTCAGATTGAAGGTTTATTTATTCAGGGAATGGGCCTTTATACCACTGAAGAGGTGAAATACTCCCTCTGGGAGTGTCCTGTACTCTCGAGGTCCAGATGAGTACAGAATTCCAACCATCAGCGATGTCCCAGAGGAGCTTAATGTCTCCACGTTGCCATCATCACAAACCCCGCTAACCATCTATTCATCCAAGGTAAGCATCCAAACCTACTACTACACAATGTGATGGATCAGGTAGCTTGGTAAATGAAAGCAGGTGGACGAAATAAAAGATAGAGGTCAGTGGTTATCAGGACCCAATCCCGATAAACTGTTACAATTTGGAGATGAATCACCTAGAGAAAAGTGAGATTCAGAGAAGATAAATGATCTGCCCAATGGCAATCCTGGGATTTTATTTATTAATATTCTTTTTCACTGAAAACTCTAAAATTCAGCAAGAAGCTTTGATTTGATAGAATAACATTTTCACTTAAGACGTTCTCACTTAAGAACCTGAAGACTGAAATATTAAATGGGATTGAAGGCACGATGCTACTGAAATCTTAGAAAGCAGCGGCAGCATGGACACAATCCCGGACTGAGGGCTCAGAAGACCTGGAGTCCTGCCCAGCTCTACCAATTCCCTATGATGTTAAGCAAACCACTCACCTCTGAGGGGCCCAGAGTCCTCAGTCATACTGAGAAATGGATCTAAAGCAGCATTTCTCAACTGGGGGAGGGTGGATATTTGGCTCCCACAGGGAACAGCTACCAAATGTCTGGAGACATTTCTGGTTGTCACAACTGGGGGAAAATATTACTACTAGTGGGTAGAGGCCAGGGATGCTGCTAAACAGCCTTCGATGCACTAGACAGTCCCCAACAAGAAATTATCTGGCCCAAAATGTCACTACTGCCAGGAAACAAAGACACCAACCCTGAGTAATTGCTAAAATAGTGAAATTGCGAATTAAAGTAAAGGTCAGAATTTGTTTGCACTGCTGTATGCAGATTATGTGAAAACTACCCTTGGAGTAGAAAATTCATTTAGGTTTGAGATGCATTGTTAAATTTTTCTTTAAAATCTATTGTGTGACTTCTTACTAGGAGTAGCAAATTGATAACTTTTTTTTTTTTTTTTGCAGTACGTGGGCCTCTCACTTTTGTGGCCTCTCCCGTTGCGGAGCACAGGCTCCGGACGCGCAGGCTCAGCGGCCATGGCTCACGGGCCCAGCTGCTCCGCGGCATGTGGGATCCTCCCGGACTGGGGCATGAACCCGCGTCCCCTGCCTCGGCAGGCAGACTCTCAACAACTGCGCCACCAGGGAAGCCCCTCATAATCTTTATTTATAGCCACTGGAATAAGTTTTGGAGGCAAGAGCAGGGCAGAAGTTTTAACTTCTTAATAATAAGCTTCTTGTTATTAAGGCTACTTAGAACATGTTGAGAAAGACCATTTATCTTTCATTCTCATCCTGACCCACAATATTCCTAGCCATTCTACTGACCTCACATCTATTTGAATCAATGAGAATATAGCCTTCTTCAAATCCTTGACAAGACTTCCGTGAGCCAAGCGTTCCTCTGTTCTGGCCTGCAGGCCCCCTCTCCTCAGCTGTACACCAACAGAGGAGAGGACAGCCAGAAGCCAGCCTTGAGTGGGGCCTCCCAAGAGAGACAAGGAGGAGGAAGTCCTGACTCTTAGTTTAACAGAGAGAACCAGAAACGCACAAAACATAGATTCTTCTGCCACTTCCTGCCACAGGGAATGTCGATACTCCTTTATCCATATAGTAACACAAACCAGAAACCTTGGACTTGGCCTGACAGTTCTCTCCCTCATACTCAGTAGCTAGTCCTTCACCATGCCCCTAACAATCTTTTCCACCAGTCTGTTTCCTCCATTTCTAACCACTATGTCACTCATTCATTAAACAAACATTTACTGAGTATCTAATAGGTGCCAGGAATTGATCTGGGTGCTGGGAATACGGCAGTGAATGAAACAGAGAGTGATCGCTACCTTCAAGAAGCTTATTTTCTAGAGACTCTAAGTCCAACTACCATCTCTCTAGCCTGGGTCAAAGCAGCCTCCTAACTGGTCTCCTTACACCCACTGCAACGTGGTGTGACAAATATGATCATGTCACTCTAGCATGTACAGAGGCAAAAAGGTTCCCATTGATCTTAGGGTAAAGATAAACCTGTTTACATTGCCCTGCCAAACCCATAAACCTGGAAACTCCAGCATGGCTGGCCCCCACCCACTTCCCCAGCCACACGGGGTTCCCTACCCCACCTTGTCTCTCCACATTAGTTACATTTGCTTTCTGTCTGTTCCTCATGTCAAGGACAGAGGCCTCCACCAGCTCTTCCCACAGCTTGGAACCATTTTCTTGCTTTTCCTCACCTGGCTAACCCCCTACTCACCTTTCATATCTTAATCAAATTTCATATCTTCAATCAAATTCATATCTGAATCAAATCAAATTAAATGATACTTTCCTTCTCGCATAGTTTGAGGTACGAGGAGTATAGTGGTGAACTAGACTCAAAGGCGCCTTCTCTCTAGAGGGGGAAGACAAACAATTACTGTAAATTATAAGCGCTTGCCTAACTGTGGGTTATCCCCGTGTGTCAATAGAATAAACTTGTCTAACTTAACCTTTTCTTACAGTCAAAGGGGTATGAGATGTGGCCCCAGCTTTGATCATTTATCATGCAATCATTCATTCATCTAGCATACTTATTCAGCCCTTTACATGTGCCAGGCACTGCTGGTAACTAAAAAAATAGTGAGATAGTCAATCTCTGCCATATGGAGCCTACATTCTATTGGGGAAACCAGACAGTAAACAAATAAAGAAACCTACAACTTCAGGTGGTGATAAATACTGTGAAGCAAAATAGAAGAGTAGGGGGCTAGCTTGTGATAGATTATTTTAGATTATTAGAGAAGTTTTCTCTGGAGTATTTACATTTGAGCCGAGGCCTATATGAAGTGGGGGAGCAAGCGTAAAGCTGGTAAAGGTGTGTTCCAGGCGGAGAACAGCTAGTGCAAAGGCCCTGTGGCAGTTTCAATGGATTCAAAGTAGCCTGGGACTAAGTAGTCCTCCAAAATGGCCTTCTTCGTAAGTTTCTGATCTTGACTCCCTGGTGGAAAAAAACTTGTAACTGAAAGGCTGCAGTTGTTGTTCTCCGTGGCGGAGAGAGAAAAGAAATAGAAATGTGTGGCCAAGCAACTTTATCTTCACGTCATCAGGGTGAAACCCGGATAGTCCTTATCCAATCAGCAGTTTGCTGGCAAGTAGCCCCTATCACAGTGCAGGTCTGCTGCTTCAGATCTTTCGAAACTACAGTTCATTCACACAGCAGGCCTCCTGAAATTGTTGTAGCCTGGCTCTTGACACAGACCAGTTTCTTTAAAGCACCTTGGAGCAAATCTGAGCCTGTATTAGCATTTACATTTGGTCGAACTCCAATGTGGTTTTTTAGTTGAGATATATAATGCTTCACACTGGCATACAATATTGTACTATGAAAAAAAATTTTTTTTGAGAAATATAGATACTAACACTCTTTGTATTTGGCCTTTGAATACTTCTGTCAAAAGAATTTGTTCTGACAAGTAAGAAGGTGAGACGGTCAGGTCTGTGTACTAGAACATGAGCATTGGAAAGTCCCAAACCTCGTCTTATAACAAGCTTCTTATAATCATAAGGTAAATAAAAGCCAGGATATAGCTACTTCTTAAACAGAAATCAGGGTCAAACATTCAGTATTTTTCCTTTGGAATTAAGTAAAATAATGCATGTAAAAATACTGTGTAAATACAAGTCACCATGTAAATATTACAGTTAAGGTCTCCACCTAATACTTATAACTGTTAATGACGTTTTTCAAAATATACCTCTCCCAAAGGCTTAAAAAGAGTTTTCCACATTAAATCAAGGTGAACTGCTGAGAGCAGAAAAAACAGCCCTTAAGATTTAGCAGCCTGTTTTTCACGGGTAATTGACTTTAAGCATCAATGAAAAGCAGACATTTGTAAGAAGGCTGGAGCATTTTTGTTATAAAAATTTCTGCAGTTTGAATAATCATATCAAAAGTTGTTTGTTTTTTTTTTTTACCAGTGTGGCTTTGGTAACCTTGATCAGAGTTGTTGATTTCGCTCTTATCCCTTTCTTAGGTGGTTGACTTGGTCAGAACAGTGCTGCTGGTGATAGTTTCTGCTCTGAGCCCAACAGAGCAGCCTGGCTCAAACAGATGCCGCAAGAAATATCATTTCTATACAAAATTTCCTTTTCGTGATGGGAGAAAGAAACATGTATTTATTGGAAAATGTATTTTGTGTAGTCATTTAAAATTCCACAAGAAAAAAAATGAAATTTCCTGTATACAGAAAATGCCTAATTAACACTTTCAAATTAGGACCTTTCTTAGAAACAAGGATTTCATTTTTAAAAAAATCTTTAGGACTCAGAGACATGAAGGGTTCCACAACCTTAAAAATTAGAAAAATACTGCTTTGGAGAACTTGTCCCGCCCTGTTATTCTATAAAGTTGGTGAGTGTCTTGTTTCTAAAGACATTTACCTTCCCCACTTTGAAAACCTAAAACATACCAATGGGGAGAAGGCCTGGGGAAGGGGCATTAAGATTAAGAGACGCAAAAAAAAAAAAAAAAAAAGAAAAAGATTAAGAGACGCAAACAACTGTGTATAAAATAAATAAGCAACAAGAATATATTGTACGGTACAGGGAAATATAGCCACTATTTTGTAATAACTTTAAATGGAGTACAATCTATAAAAATATTGAGTCACTATGTTGTACACCTGAAACTAATAAAACATTGTAAATCAATTTATACTTCAATTAAAAAAAAAAACTAAAAAAAAGGAAAACCCTAAAACAGCCTCCTTCCACCTGCTCTCCTCCCTCTACATCACTAGCACCCATGTCTCATTTTCCCTCCCTGCTTCTTTTGCATTTCTAGGTACACAGACTCTGAGAGCTGGCAGCATTCAAAGTGCCACCTGTTTAGTGCAGTAAAGGAAGCCCTTCCTGCCAGATGAAAGAGGAAAGACATGTGAACATTTCCTGTGCTGTGGCCAGCCTGCTTTACTCACACTGTTCTTGGATGGCTTGACCCCAAACACTAGTCCCCAACCCCATATCCTATGCATACACAGCCTTGCATTTCTCCAGGTATGGGGAGTGTCCTGACAGTCCTACAAGCCTGCATTCTTTTTCCTTACGGTTTTGGAACCTACCCCGATAACGTGTAGTAGTTGTGGCATGCATGTGGGATCTAGTTCCCTGACCAGGAATCGAACCCAGGCCGCCTGCATTGGGAGGTCGGAGTCTTAACCACTGCGCCACCAGGGAAGTCCCAGTGAATGTGTATTTTTGCATCTAAAAATTCTCCTACCTGGTCTCTGGAAGGTTACTTCTTTAGTCTGGTAAAGCTGGAGGCATCCTGGAATAAACATATTTAATGTGGAACCAGGGAGGGAATAAGTGATGCTGAATGGGAAAAAGGAAAATGGTAGCCATCTTATCAGGTCAGGGAAAGGGGTTATGACACACTTTTTTAGCTTTGTGTTTAAGACATGGCCCTGGAGTCAAAGGGATCTGGGTTGCAATCCCAGCCCTACTTTTGATGATTTATTTAACCTCTCTGATCATTTAGTTTCTTTATAAAATGAGGGGAGATGTTTGTGGAGAGAATAATTCTAGTTTCTTTACAGCATTGTTATAAGGTTTGAATAAGAACCATGAAAAGCATTTAGCAGCTGTCACACATATTAAATGGTCAATATACATTGATGATGATGATGATAGAGTCAGAAGTCCCCAAGGCTATCTTCAGTTTTGATGTTTCAATGATGGACTCACAGAACTCAGAAAGCTGTTATATTCATGGTGATGGCTTATTACAGTGAAAGGATACAGATTAACATCAGCAAAGGCAAAGGCACATAAGGCAAAGTCCAGGAGAGACCAGGTGAGGCTTCCAGTTGTCTTCTTCCAGTGGAGTCACACAGATAGCACCTCCTTTTCCCAGCAGCAATGTGGGAGAAGATACACAAAGTATTGCCAGCCAGGGAAGCTCAGCTGAGCCTTGGTGTCCAGGAGTTTTATTAGTGATCAGTCACATAGACAGAGGTCACCTGCATAGCTGACCTTAGTCATTCAGTGTCCAGGTCTTCCAGAGGTCAAGTGATATCACATGGCCCAAGGCCTCAGGTAAACAAAAACACTCCCATAAGGCAGGATATTTTGAGGGCTGAGGTGTTATCTCCCACGAGCTGGTCAAGGGCTAACCCCTTCTTAGGAATGTGCAGAGTTGGGACAACGGAACCTCCTAAATTCATCCTTTACTGCCCAATGAGGATGATTAACAATCCTGGATTGATGACACTAGGCCTTGAAACCAGTGAGACTGGGCACAGATGTATCTCTGACAGCCATAGTGATATATTGCCTTAATCATAGCTATCAAGAACCAACCAGGATGAGACTTTCCTAGTGGCGCAGCGGTTAAGAATCCACCTGCCAATGCAGGGGACACAGGTTCGATCCCTGGTCCAGGAAGATCCCACATGCCACGGAGCAACTAAGCCCATGCGCCACAACTACTGAACCTGTGCTCTGAGAGCCCGTGAGCCACAACCACTGAAGCCCACATGCCTAGAGCCTATGCTCTGCAACAAGGGAAGCCACCACAATGAGAAGCCCGCGCACGGCAATGAATAGTAGCCCCCGCTCGCTGCAACTAGAGAGAAATCCCACGTGCAGCAACGAAGACCCAACGCAGCCATAAATAAATAAATAAATATATATATATATACATATATATACACATATTTTAAAAAAAAAAAAAAAAGGAACCAACCAGGGAGAAAGAGGAGGAAGGAGGAAGGGAATGATGGCCCCAAACAAGGGAGAAGTTAAAGGGACCATCAGCCAGGGCCGATGAAGAGCAGTTTAAGTCCCAGAGCTGGGATCCTTGAGAAAAAAGGAAAGTTGTGTCCTCACTCAAGGAGCTAGGGAGTGGGTGAGACCCAAGAAGGCTGGGGTAGCTAGAGAATGAGTATTGATCTGAGTCCCAAAGTAGAAGGGCACCCCAGGAACCCAGGTCTAGTGAGAAGAATAGGAAGCAGGTTTTAGAAGAGACTAAAAATTGCCATCACCTTTAGCAGAAGAGTTGACCTGAATCTACCTCAGACGAGGTCGATTTGTCCTGCATCCAGCCCAGCCCAGGTGGAACAGGCTGATTCTCAATAAAGATAGCCAAGTAACTCCCAACGCAGCAGTTAGGTAGAGAATAAGGGAAATCCCTTTGAGGAGGGCAAACTAGCCCTCCATTTACGTTTCAATACAGATTAAGAGCAAACAGTAAGAATAAAACTTGTAAAGATATTCTGGGGGTCGGGCTGTGTTTTTATTTGTGTTTGTTGTCATCTTTTTGTATTTTTGTGAAATAAATATCAGGAGAAGATTTCCGGAATCTTCATAACTTTTCATTATTTATGGGAAGTTTTTTTGTATGTTTTTAACACCTTTGTAACTAAAAGTCAACTCTGCAAGCAAAAACATGACAGCAGTGGAGGCGGGGAATGTATCTTCTGCTTGTTCTGCTTTTCGGCCAAACCTAAGAGGGAGAATTCCCAGCAGAGACAAGAGTTAAGAACCATAAGGAAGATTTGTGTGTACCACACAAATCATTTGGCTAAATGTGTAGACAGGGCTGTTCTCGGATCACTGCAAAGGAGTCTGGGTCTAAAGGCTCCAAGCAACACTCAGCCTAACCACTTTCCCCTTTGTGTTCTCCTCCCCCAAAAGTTTTCATAGGATTTATAATTCTCTTTGGGATTCACATCTGAGAAGCAGAGAAGATAGGTAACGAATCGAAGTGCGCTCTTAATTAGCAACATTACAGGTAGCAGAGATGACAACACTGACCCACTGTCTTTTCAGAGTTTTCACTTGAAAGGAATGGTACAGTCCCATTCCCCAGGAAAATCCTGCCATCAGAAAAATTTTTCAAAACCTACATATTTGATATCATTTTCCTGGTGAAATATTGCAATGGTATTACAATATTAAGTATTTAATTTGCTTTCTTTCTTAGATCCCAAGAAACGATCCTAAGACATTTAAACCTGGTCTATCCCTATAGCATAACACTGCTGTCATTTCCTAAAAGGTAAGATCAATAAGCTGAAAGATTATTCCTCAAAATGACAAGATCAGCTAGTCCAGTGGCTTTCAAGCTGTGCTCTGTGGAATCTTAGGATTGCACAAGTGTGTAAATCAAGTTTCCTTTTCAAATCTTATCCAACATTTCAATCCTTCAGCACTAAATGTGAATGGCTTTGGATGCTGACAAAGGAAAGGTCAGGGTGTTTTACCCAACATGCAGTTTTTCTTTTTATTTTAAAATAAAAATTTAAATGGAAATGCTGTGGATTAAGATATTTTAAAGATCCTACTCCCTGATTCTTTCGAGAGTCACTTACAACTTGAGAGCAAAACATCAAATTAAAATCTATTGATTACTGCACTTATAATTAACCAGTGCTATTTGGAAGAGTTGTCTATTTGTATTCGTTGAGTTCAACTGCTACAATTTTGTACTGTTGCTTAGCACAAAATACAAAGCACTGAGGACTTTGGAGAGTGGCCACCAAAACTACCTGGGAGATATATGCTGATAAAAAGGAACAAGTATTTTCGTTGTTAGAAAATTAAACTTCTGCTTTTCTGCACACTTAATGGGCAACATTAGAAAAACTGAAAGCAAAAGAGAACAACATTGTAGATTCAAAGAAAACAAAGTTTTTTCATCAAATGCTAATTTTCCAATTAAATGTCTAAAACAACCCACAAGTTGTGGGCTAACATGTGCATGTTTAATTCCATTGTGCTTTGTCAGATGAGAACTTGCATTGATAGTTTTGCCAAATCAGACTAAATAAATGAGACTTTTGTTTCTCCTCTCACAATACCAACCACAAAAATCAAAATAGGCAACATTTAAAATTTTAAGTTATTATAAAATAGTAATTTAAAAACATACACCCAGGTATGGATGTGATGGCGAGTCCACTCTAATTCCTACATAAAACAAGGTATATAAAGTGCATAGTATTATGCCTGACACTAGTACTCAATAAAGGACAGCTACACACACACACACACACACACACACACACTCAGATGTGCTAAATGCCATATTTTAACAAATCGGAGACCACTAATCAATGAACAGGTTGTTGAGTTTTTGTACAGACTTTAAAATAAAGACCAGCTTCAAATTGCAAGACAAATATAAAAAAACAAAATGAAATGAAACAACCCCCCCAAAAAAAACCTCTTGCCACTTTACCACTTACAACTATTTCTATGTGTCAGAATCTTCTCCATGCTGTGCAATTAAAACAAAATGCAAATAGAAATTGCATTCTGAGTCTTTAACTGTCATCCTTTACCTGCAATTTGTATTGTTTTGTTTTTACTGTGGAGTAGCTATGGGTCTGTGTATTGTTTTGTTTTTACTGTGGAGTAGCTATGGGTCTGTGTATTGTTCTGTTTTTACTGTGGAGTAGCTATGGGTCTGTGTATTGTTCTGTTTTTACTATGGAGTAGCTATGGGTCTGTGTATTGCTTTGTTTTTACTGTGGAGTAGCTATGGGTCTGTGTATTGCTTTGTTTTTACTGTGGAGTAGCTATGGGTCTGTGTATTGCATCTGACAGCAAAGGAGTATTTTCCTCATGGTAGGTCAGCTATTCAACTGGTTAACATTGTTTTGGAATTTGGAGGGAAAAAGCAATGTAAAAACATTTTCATAACATGATCACAAAACTTTTTTTTAATTTGTTTATGAAAAATATACAATCTGGTATCAGTTTCAGAAATACATAATTGCTCATTTTCCCACATACTGAAGTGGGTAACATGGAGCAAAAGAATTCTAAATTGTAATCACCTTTATGTTGTAGTTAAAACATGCAGGATTAGGATTCCCTGGTGGCACAGTGGTTAAGAATCTGCCTGCCAATGCAGGGGACACGGGTTTGAGCCCTGGTCCAAGAAGATCCCACGTGCCACGGAGTAACTAAGCCCGTGCGCCACAGCTACTAAGCCTGTACTCTAGAGCCCGTGAGCCACAACTACTGAAGCCCACGTACCACAACTACTGAAGCCTGTTCGCCTAGAGCCCGTGCTCCGCAACAAGAGAAGCCACCGCAATGAGAAGCCCGTGCACCGCAACCAAGAGTAGCCCGCTCGCCGCAACTAGAGAAAGCCCGCGTGCAGGAACAAAAATCCAATGCAGCAAAACAAATTTTTTTAAATAAATAAAAAACTTTAAAAAATACATATCATTAAAAAAAAACAAACATGCAGGATCCATCAAATTCTACTAATCTGCATTTTAGAGACCAGCATATGAATTAGGCCTTATTTGACCAGAAAGTGAGAGGGAAAAATGACACCCTGTCAGCCAGAATCCACACTATCAGGCTCACCAAGCCTTCATCTGCAGTGACTCCCGGAATGAATGCACAGAGGAGGTGAGGCTGAGCTGGGAGCTCTGGGTGACTGTGGGGGAAGGCAAAGACTGGGCATGTAGTCAGTCTGGAGGAGGCTGAGGGCTGCTGAAGGCCATGAGTATGTCTGACTGAAGTGACTGGGACACAGCTGTCCACAGGCTGACTGGAGGCCTCACTGGGCCACAGGAGTCCAAGGGAGGAAGTGGGGCAGGAGCACAAAGAGAAAGGAGACAGAAGCAGAAGGGTCACAGGCAGGACAAAAAAATTACACAAGACTTTCGCACACATGAGCCGAAGAGCTGGGGAACTTAGTGGGAGTAGCCAAGGTAAAATAAGTTGAAAGTAATAAAGAAAAAATGTTTTGGCTCTTTAAAAAATATCCTTGGGCTTCCCTGGTGGCGCAGTGGTTGAGAGTCCGCCTGCCGATGCAGGTCCGGGACGCGGGTTCGTGCCCCGGTCCGGGAAGATCCCACATGCCGCAGAGCGGCTGGGCCCGTGAGCCATGGCCACTGAGCCTGCGCGTCCGGAGCCTGTGCTCCGCAGCGGGAGAGGCCCCAGCAGTGAGAGGCCCCCGTACCGCAAAAAAAAAAACCCAAAAAATCCTTAACTGTGTGATCTAATATGAATGTGAGAAATGTGTGTGTTTTATCATTTGTATCATTTTAAATGATGGTGAATATAATTTTTATTTTAATTTGGTGTATTAGGGCTAAGGATGGTTACTGGGTATTTATTTAACGTTTGTCACGGTTGAGAACTATAAAGCACTAAGAACAGAGGGGTCTGAATAAAAATTATTCATGTTAGTTGATGCACTAAAATCTGGGTGGCATGGATATGAATAAAATACTTTTTTTAAAAGACATATTTGAAGCCACGTACTAAAAACCAGTTCTTTGGGCTCTATAAGCCTTGTTAAAGAATAAAACTTACTAAATTTTTAAAATAAGTAACACATTCACACAGTTAAAAAAATATGAAAAGTTATACAGTGTAAAGACTCTCATACCACCATCCCATCCAGCCAATTCTTACACAAGCGCAGAGTATAACCACTTTTATTAGCTACTTTTTACCTTTTTCTTTCCTTCAGGAATAGCTGGTCCCAGAATGCCCAGTCACTGTTGTCAAGATTAGAGCTACTCTCGACTGACCCCACGGATGGATGGGACACAAAGGCCAAATGTCAGCATGTCAGGGGGAGTCTAGGGCAGCAGGGCAAGCAGGGGGTTCCTGCCTGTTACCCCTGCTGGACCCACTGAGTGAGATGCTGTTCCCCCTTTCTCTGTCTAGACAATTCCACCCCCTTTTCCATGTCAGCAGTACCTTGGTGCCCATAATAGTGAGAAATTGTAACCCCTGACACTCATCTGGGCTCTATGTTCTTCCCGCTTGGATCTTGGGGGCACAGGAGGCACTGTACACTTGCCTTCAGAGCCTGGCTTCTCTGGGTGGGTTTTCTCTCGCGTAAAGGAAAAACAATCTGCTCTGAGCTCCACCCTGGAACAGTAAAAACACTCGATCGTCTCATATAACTGGGTAGACAAGTAGCAAAAAGTAAGCTTTCTGACTTTCAAGATACCAAAAAGAAGTAAAAAAATAGGCGGAAATAATTGGCGATAGAAAATAAAGGCATCTCTCAGCCTCCCTATACAACATTGAATGAGTCAATGTTAAGAAACCACAGATTGCAAAATGAGAGCGTTCTTTCCTTGGCATAGACATGGCAGCAGGAGACGCCCCCATGCTCCCTTAACTTCACTCTGGCTGACGTCACCAGCTGTCTAGCTACTCTTGCTCCAAACCGCTCTGCACGGAGCTGCCAGGATAATCTTTCTCAACATCTGTAACCACCCACCCTCCTTGGCTAAATGAGTAGCATCCAACAGGACAGTCTCTTCTTCCAAAAAGGATGGTGCTAACATTGGCATAGTGGTCATCTGACATTTTTATCTGACTGGGGTCTTTTCCTTTGAGAAGTTACCTGTCCTCCACTCCATGTGTTCCTGGAGGGCTGTGGGAAAGGCACAGAATAAGCCAGATCAGAGTTTCTCTGATGAGAGTCAGACTCTTGAGTGAGGTACACGAGGTTAAAAGGCCACTGGAGCAGATTGCCTGGATGGCCGGGCCAGGCATGGAGAGTACATGAGCTCTGCAGCTGAGATCCTCAGAGGTACCCCTGTTCCTACACATCTGAAGCCTGGCTTCTTCAGCTCAGCACTCAGTTCTGTGAGCTACAGAGTATCTTTCCAATTGTATTACTCTCCTTAAAAAAAAAAAAAAGAAAAGAAATTCCCTGGCGATCCAGTGGTTAGGACTTGGCGCTTTCCCTGATCAGGTGCTTTCACTGATCGGGTTCAATCCCTGATCAGGGAACTAAGATCCCACAAGTCGCACGGTGCAGCCAAAAAAAAAAAAAAAAGGTATTACTTTCCTAGGGCTGTTGTAGCAAATGACCACAAACTGAATGGCTTAACTATTTATTTCCTCACAGTTCTGGAAGCTGGAAGTCTGAAATCAAGGTGTTGGCAAGGCCATGGGTTCTAGGGAAGAATCCCTCCTTGCCTCTTCTGGAGGCTCCTGGTCTTCTTGGCTTGTAGCTGCATCACTCCAATCTCTTCCTCCATCATCACATGGCCTTCTTCCCTGTGTGTCTGTGTCCAGCTCTCTCTCTTTCTCTTATTAAAACAGCAATCATTGGACTTGGGACAACCTTAATCCAGTATGACCTCTAATCTTAACTAATTACATTTGCAAAGACCCTATTTCCAAACAAAGTCACATTCTGAGGTTCCAGGTAGACATGAATTTGGGGTGACACTATTCAACCCACCATGCCAATAAACCTTCTTGCTGAGACTAACAGATACAGTTTGGAGTGGATGTGACCTTTCCTCCTTTATGCCCTATTGTATCTGGTTCTTCTTTCTCTCCCACCAACTATTTGTCTACACGTGTATTCTCCCTTTCTAGATAATGGGTCCACTGTGGTGTCAGGGACTGTATTTTACTCATCCTTTACCACAGGGTCTATCTCAAACTGATACTTAACACATGTTTGACTAAGGAAGAGCAAACAGTATGCTCTATTCAAACAGAAAGTTTCGATAGTTGTGAAACCTATACTGTGTAACTCAGATATTCATGAGCGAGGAGATCTAAGGAAGGTAAAAATAAAGAAACTAGTTCCTTAACAGAGAAATCAGGCTACATTGTTATTGAATTTTAATCTGTTGGAGTCACTATTTATGTTACTTGCACATGTTGAAATTTTTTCCAAAACTTGGAAATAAGGGGAAAAAATACTGTGGGAGGGTTCAAAGTCATACTCCAGAACTAATAAACCCATTAATGAGTAATTTGATGCTCTAGGGATGCCCTGTCCAATATGGTGGCCGTAAGCCACATGTGGCTTATTTAGATTTTAATTTTAATTAATTAAATAAAAAAATCAGTTCTCTAGTTACCCTAGCCACCTTTCAAGTATTCAAAAGCCATGTGTGGCTGGTGGGTACAATATTGAACAGCATAGAGGAGACCATATTCGTCATCCCAGAAAGTTATATTGGACAGTACTGCTCTAGGGAAATGGAACTTTATGTATCCACTATTTAGTAGGGTTCATCCTCTGAAAAGATATGTCTTGAGGTAGGCAGTCTCTAGAAGCTGGAAAAGACCATGAAATGGGTTCGCCCCTAGAGTCTCCAGAAGGAACACAGCACTGCTGACACTTGATTTTAGCCCAGTGTGACCCATTTTGGACATATGACCTCCAAAACTGTAAGATAATAAATCTGTATTATTTTAAGCCACCAAGTGTGTGGTGATTTGTTACAGCAGCAATAGGAAACTAATACAGGTGTTAACTTGTAGAACATTGACAAACAGCAAATGATTTCTGTAGAGTGGAAAAGATAACCCCAAAGGTTTCAGGAGTTTTTTTGCCCTGTAGGACATTCACCAGTTTTGTTTTGATTTTTGGTTTTGTTTTTTTGGGTTTGGGGTTGTTTTTTGTTTTGTTTTTGTTTGTTTTTTTGTTGTTTTTGTTTTGTTTTGTTTTTGTCTAACTGTGTAATCTTATTCTGGCATTCTTTTCTTCCGTATCAGTTTCTCATATCTTCCTTTGAACTTGTGTTTTCATCTTGGCTCCCTCATTGACTATATCTTTGATCTTGCTCACTGTACATTATATGAGTCATGGTTTAATATTTTTAAAGTTAGACACTGATACACGGCTAGCAAGGAAAAACAGACACAGGACTCTGAGATTTTTCTGTATGTCAGAAGAGGGTACACAATTTATATAGTGATGAAATTGATGAACACAGTTCATTTACAATTTAACTGAATAAATTTCATATCCTACAACAAATATAATTTATTGACTAAATGTAACCAGTAGACAATTACATTCCAGGGAGAAGATGCAAGGAACTTTGTCTTAACTTTGAACAAGCCCGATGTAATTAACATTAAATGTATAACTAAGGAGGAACTTCTTCCTTTTTTAGCAAATATTACAAGAGCAGAGCCTGCACCAATACAAGCAAGTCCTTTTTCCACTTGTTCAGTATCTTAGTTCCTTGTGCTTAAGAAATTGCTGGCATATAAATGTTCTCCAAGGCTTATCCAAATCAGTATATTGAAAATGCAAAGTATTTGATTTTTTCCTCCTCAGGCCTGTCAAACACCATTGTGACAATAGTTTATTTATATTTTTAACTAAAGACTAGATGAATCAAAGTTTAGGGGCTTAATATTTCAACATCCTATTCTCAAGTTGCTCACAATGTATAAACATTGAGGAGATACGATGTACATACAAACAAAACAACAGCAACAACAAAACCCTGTCCCCTCTCCTGCCCTGAGGCTCTTCTCCCCACTCCCTTAAGCACCTGGAAGAAGCAAGCATGAACATATCAGGACTATGTAAAGAGCTTTTTTAAAATTCCCCTATCTGGCTGCTCATCCCTACTCTATCCTGATACACCACCCCAAAGTGGTATTGCCAGAATCTAGGTAGCTTAAAAATCTATAGGAGGAAGAAGAGAAGCAATTATACAAAACACATTGTAAGAGGTATATATCGCCCTAGTTAAAATAGAATCCTATGGGGTCTCACCTTCTAGCTCACCACACCTCCCTTCTCCCAAAGTGATCTTTCTAAAATGCTAACAGTCTGCTGGTGGCTTACTTTGATAATCTCCAGTGGTCTCCACAGTTGACCAGATTGTCACAAACTGATCTAAAGCAATTGGGCAATTGACAAATACAACAATCGACAGATTCTTTTTT